>NW_024870834.1:16072500-16322500 GCF_019054845.1 Dipodomys spectabilis | reverse complement strand
AAGATCATGTCATCTGCAAAAAGGGAGAGTTTTCCTTCATCTTTCCCTATTTGGATCTCCTTTATGTTTGCATCTTGTCTTATTGCTGTAGCTAGGCATTCTAATACTAAATTGAAGAGAAATGGAGCTCAAAATTAAATCCCTCAACAACAAATCCTCAAAGAAACAACTGCCCAATAAATAAGTGGACTAAAGACTTAAAGAGAAATTTTCTGAAGAGGAAATAAGAATGGCCTGTAGCCTGGTGCTGGTGGCTCATGCCTCTAATCCGAGCTACTCAGGAGGCTTAGATCTGAGGATCACGGTTCAAAGCCAGCTGGGGCAGGAAAGTCTGTGAGACTCATATCCAAAACCATTAGAAAACCAGAAGTGGTGCCATGGTTCAAGAGGTAGTGTGCTTGCCTTGAGCTGAAGAGCGGAGGGATAGTGCTCAGGCCCAGAGTTCAAGCCCCACGTCCAACAACAACAACAAAAAAGGCCAATAGATACATGAAGAAATGGTCAACCTCTCTAGCCATAAAAAATGAAAATCAAAACAACATTGAGATACCATCTCACCCCAGTTAATGGCTATAATCAAGAACTCTAATAACAACAGATACTGGAAGGGATGTGGACAGAAGGGAACCCTACTGCATTATTGGTAGGAGTGTAAACTTGTTCAACCACTTCGGAAAGCAGTATAGAGGTTCCTCAGAAGACTCCACATAAAGCTCCCCTATGACCCAGCAATCCCACTTTTGGGCACTTACCTGAATGATCACAAACAAGACCATACTAAGGCTACCAGCACAACTATGTTTATTGCAGCATTATTTACCATAGCCAAGATACGGAACCAATCCAGATGCTCCTCAGTAGAGGAATGGACAAGAAAATGTGGTATCTATACAATGGAATTCTATACCTCCATAAGAAAGAATGACATTGCCTCATTTGTTAGGAAATGAAAAGACTTGGAAAAGATTATATTAAGTGAAGTAAGCCAGGCCCAAAGAAACATAGGTCCCATGGTTTCCCTTATTTGCAATAACTAGTATATATCTGAGACAAGCAGAAAAGGTCAGATAAGATGATGTTAAGTGAAAAGACACCCAACATAAGGACACAAGTGTTTTTTTTTCTTTCTTGCTATTATTTCTAACGTATTTATAAGGTACCACATGATATTTTTGTTGCTTTGTATGTCCCTGCCCCACAGTATAACACTTATTTTCACTGTATTTGATGTTGGTAAAATTTGGGGAGCAGAAGGGTAAAAACAAATTGTTTAAATAGGGATACAGGTTGACCCATTGCAACAGTGAGATGTACAAGCTGCTGTCAAAAAACAAACTTTACAATTTAGGCAGGGGGTTTGGGGGAATGTAGTTGTGGAGATAGGAGGGAAGGGATGGTAGGGGGAAAACAAAGGAGGAGGCAACAATGCTTGATAAGAATTGTACTCATTTCCTTGCTCATGTAACTGTAACCCCTCTGTACAGTATTTTCACAATAAAAAAACTTATTTTTTTAAAAAAGAATGCTCCTGGGTGATCTACAGAATATGGACCATATTGTAAATGGCTAGCTAGGTAGGTAGATGGCAGTTTGCAGTTTAGACTGGTAGAAAGAAGATGTAAGAAGTAGATAACTGTGGCACATATTTTGAAGGTAGTCAAAATGTATTGATTGCTGGGCACCAGTGGCTCACGCCTGTAATCCTAGCTACTCATGAAGCTGAGATCTGAGAATTATGGTTCAAAGCCAACCCAGGCAGAAAAGTTCCCATGAAACTCTTTTATCTCCAATTAACCACACAAAAATCAGAAGAGGTGCTGTAGCTCAAGTGGTAGAGTACTAGTTTTGAGCACAAAGAAGCTCGGGGACAGCATGCTGGCCCTGAGTGTAAGCCCCACAACTGACAAAAACAAGTCAATGAGGTAGATTTGATATGAGAGAAGAGTCATTGAAGATGTCTCTCTTTGGGACAGTATTAGAGTTTAGACTAAAGGCCTAAGACTTGATAGTCAGATACACAACACTGGAGTTATGCCTCAAGCTCTTTTTGCTTTCATTATTTTTTGAACCAGGTTCACAGCTATACCTATGCTGGTCTAAGTGTTGATCTTCCTACTAACACTTCCTGTGAAGGTAGGATAACAGGCTTATTCTACTGTGCCAAACTTTTTACTGGTTCAAGTGGGGTCTCAGTAGCTATTTTGTCTGGGCTGATCTCAGTCAGAATCTTCCCACTCCCCATCTCCAGAGTAACTAGCATTACAGGTGTGAGCCACTATGCCCAGCTAGGGAATGCTTATTAGTTAAAATTTACAAGTAAGTACTCCAAAATTTCACAAACTTAAGCTCGCAAAATAAAAAAGGAGAACTAACACTACTAACAATTCATGCCCCTTTATTTAAAGCTGATAGCTTTACTGTGTTTATTATTGTTCTCCCTTTCAGACATGAGATGACAGGGTAGCTACTAAAACATTGCTAGTTGACCTTGCAAGGGAAGAGATATTTATAGATATTTTCCCCTGCAGATGCAGTAATCATTTCTACTCAAAAGTAATTGGCAAGAATGAATGTCATGGATTCATGTACCACTGAAACTCAATCCAGTTTTGTGCCAGGGAGATAAAGGAACAGAACCTCCTCGGGCAGTGGCACCAATGGTGTCAGAGTATTTTCCAAGTTTGGATGGCTGACAATAACTTTATCTAAGTGGGGATGCTTGCGTGGAATGGGCTTAGGGGAGGTAAAATCCATATATCTGTTTTATCCCTATTTGCTTTAATAGCTTTACTGAGTGGAGATGTCAAAAAGATGACGAGTATGATGAGCCTGATGGTTAGAGGAAATATATGGCCAGTGATGTAAATCTGAACATCAAATATTTAGAGGAATATGAATCATGGAGTTCACTGAGTGTAGTTGAAATGAAAAAGAGGGTCAAAGAGAGAACTGTGAGGCTCTCAACAGGTAGCAGCCAAAAAGGGAAACTGGAAGAAAGTGGTTTTAATGGTAGACAGAGACATGAGAGATGGTTTTAAAAGTCCTTGAGAAATAAATCTTGCAAGAAAAAGAGTGTGGAGAGATCTAGGGAAATGAAACTTGAGTGAGTTCTGGGAAGCGATCAACCCCTTCACTAATGCGGTATTGACAAGGAACTAACTTGGTTTATTTTGTTTTTTGTTTTTGTTTTTGTGGGGCTCTTTTTTTGGGAGGGTGTCCGGTCGTGGGGCCTGAACTCTGGCCCTGGGCGCTGTCCCTCAGCTTTTCAGCTCAAGGCTAGCACTCTACCACTTAAGCCACAGTACCACTTCCCGGCTTTTTTTCTTTTTGCTTATGTGGTGCTGAGGAATCGAACCCAGGGCCTCATGCATGCAAGGCAAGCGCTCTACCACCGATCCACCTTCCCAGCCCCTAACTTGTTTGTTGAGATAGGGTCTTACTATGTATGTAGCCCACACTGGCCTCAAACTCTAAATCCTCTTGCTTCAGCACCTTGAGTTCTGGAATTATAGGCATGTACACCATATCTTCCCGACAGACTAATTGTACAGACAAAAATATACATACAAATGATGGAAATTGATGTAGACATAAATTTTGGAAGAGTTTTTCTATAATCAGAGTAAGACATTGGGATCTGTGGTAAGGAGGAATGGCGTTTCCAGAAGATAAGCGGTCAAAAGGGGAGCAGATTTGTATGCAACATGAAGATTTTGCCATTTGAAATATTTTTAAACTACCAAAAAAGGCATCCAAGTGAAAAGTAACTGAAATTAGTTGAAGATATAAATTTGATCACAGAGAATAATCAGAGCTGTCATAAATATTTAGGAGCTTTCCACATGGAGAAAAAAAAGTAGAACTAGAAATGTAAATGAGTTCTGATGGGAAACGTATAGAAGTAAAAGTATGAAGACATGAAAATTGGACCTTAGGGAATTCACCACTAAAAAAAAAAAAATCATGTGAGAAAAAGTAGTAGAGAAAAAAAGAAAATACATTAGATATATTCTTTTAGTGTAGAATTCAAGAGAGTTAATACCCTTGTAAGAGGTTCGTTTTTTCATGTTCTATGTTGTGATAAATATTTGGTATGTATTCTGAACTCTCAAGCCAAATGTGCTGTACTTGAAGTTGAATAAACACATAGCCTAAACACAATAAAACACTTAAGATAATTATTTGTTTAATCTCAAATCATTAGGGTTGATGCTCTTTGAATTCTTGTGCCCTTTTTTTAATATTATTTCTCCTTATTGTTTGGACATTTCTCTGACTCAAATACTGTTAGTACCACACTTGTATGTTTCTCTTCCCTATCTCTTCTTCTTCATTCATCATCATCATCAATTATCATCATCATTATCAAAATAATCATTGCCATCAGACTTCATTAAGCTGATTATCTTGGTATTTTAATAATTTAGTTAGAACTATTTTTCATAATTTCCCCCCAAGAGACATGTATTTAAGTACAGCAGGACATATCTGGCAGAACTTTCTGATTATATGCTGAGTACTTGTGAAGTATTTACTTCAGAGATAGACATGATTTCTGTCCTAAGTTTCTTCAGCTTGACTGAAGAAACAAATGTCAGAAATACTCAGGATACCAAGACCACAAATACATGTGGTCTTGAATACTTTGAATAAAAGAATGTGGCAGAATCTTCTTTCTTTTTAGATTAATTGGCTGCAAGAAGTACACACAGTTTAGTAATGTTAGATGTAGGGTAAAGGGTAACAAGGTGATTAAATACCTCATTATCAAGCAGAATAAAACTGGATTGTGTCTTTCTTGTAGCTAGGAATAATGTAGTCTTAGCTCTTCTGTGCAGTATCATTTAGCTCATTTTCAGTCTCAGGATCTATTGGCTGGTTCTTCCTCTCTTTTTTCTCTCTCTCTTTTCCCTTTCCTCTTTCCCTTCTCTCTCCTTCTATCTCTCTCTCTCTCTTTCATCTCTCTCTTTTCTACCATCTCTCCTATTCCTCTCCCATGTCTTCCCTTCTTTCCTCCCTCCCTCCTTTCACTTCTATTGACTACCTTCTGTCCTTGTCTTCATATCTACTCATTGAAGGGAACTGGAAGGTATGTTGTCTTCTCTTTACGGCCACATTCCTCCAAGATCCCTTGATCCCTAACGCATGTAGTCTTGACCATGTCCATTTCCCCCCATTACTACTATCTTAGTTATTACTCATGGATTAATACCATAGCCCCCAAAACCTCCTGATCAGTGCACTGACTTTTGTTTTACCCTATTCCAGGGAGCACTCTTCTCTTCTACTTCCCCTACCATTTCCCTTCTTTGTTATTCTGCTTATGAAAATTATAGGCCAGAGATCAAGAATACAACAGTCTGAAGAACAGACTGAAGGAATAAAGCATCAAATTTGGAGTGAGACCTAGTTAGGAAACTGTATCTTACTAGTTAATGTGGGACTTGATCTATATTTTTTTCTCTGTGGTGCAGAATTGGCCATTTACATATAAAACTTCTACTACATGTGCTTCATATGTATTTCTCTTCTGAAAACACTGTAATTTGTATTTGTATGTGAAACACCTCTACTATGATACAAACACCTGGAAGTCAGGAACTGAGTCCTATTTTATAGAGCCCAACTTTTAGCAAATTCTCCATGGTAGTCTACTGAATGAATAGGTAAATCCTTGGCCTCAACATGAATAGCACTATCAGGAAATGAGTAGATCAAATGAATGGGGAAGAGGTTGGATATGGACCAAACTGAATGAAGGGACCAATGAAGAGGGAGGGACCAGACATAGCCACAAAAATTAGAATTTGGAGTCCATTTTGTTTAGCATCAGATTTCTTTCTCGCTGTTCTTGTTAATGTATTTATAATGTGCTATGTGATTTTTTTTGTTTCTTTATATGTTCTTCCCCCATGGTATAACCCCTGTTGTCACTGTATTTGATTCTGGTGTCCTGCATCTTATATATACATTTTTCTAATTTGGGGAGGGGAAGTGAAATAACAAAATGCTGAACTAAGGATACAGGTTGACCCATTGTAACAATGAGATCTACAAGATACTATGTTGAAAATGAACTTTGCAACTTTATGGGGCGAGGGAGGGGTGGAGAATTTGGGGAGGTGAGAAGGAAAGGGATGGTAGGGGTAAAACAAAGGAGGGGGTATCAACGCTTGATAGGAAATGGACTCATTACCTTTTTCATGTAACTGTAACCTCTCTGTACAATATCTTTACAATAAAATATATTAAAAAAAATTAGAACTTGGTTGGTCAGGGATAGAAATAAGGAGAATCAAGAGGCAGGAGGAATGAGAGTGCTTCGAGGCAGGTTGATTTTCAAGCTCGGTAAATAAAGTTTAATTTCAGATAGATGGACGGCTGCCACAGAAAGTGTAGGTTTGGAACCTGAGGACTTGGAGAGAGTTTTGGTCTAGAGATAAAAATATATGACTGACTGAAGCTACCAATTGAATACAGTAGTAAAAAAAGAAAGATAGGAAGCCATCACAGAATGCCAGGGGAAAGCCTGCTTTTGAGGAATTTGGATAGAGAACTAGTGATTGAGGCAGAAAATGAGTCATCAAACAGTACTTGGAAAGTGTATAGTCATTAAACCCAGGAAAAGAAGGTTTCGAGGAGGAAACCATAAAGAAAATTGTCAGTTATTGTACAAACCCTGAGCATTCTGAAGACTGAGTCCTATTTGAATTTCAATAGTAGGATACTGGTATTAGTCACAATTATTTACTTGCGAGTGAACTGTTTTTCTTTGGAATCAAGTAAGCTAAAACAGCATTAAGAATGCTGCAGAGACAAGGTAGTAAAGATACTCTTCCCTATCATCAGTGGTTACATAGAATCCTTTTTATTGTTTTTTTTTTAAACTTTCTTGGAACAGTATTGTCTAGTCATGCAGCCAAGTGGAATCCAGTGATAGGAGGACATGGGTTTTGATTTATCCCATTGTCCCTTTCAGCCTTTTCTGTTCATCAATGTAAAAACAAACAATAGATTTCAATGTCTTTAAAAAATTTTTTTTTGGTCTGAGCCTAAGACTCAAACTCAGTGCTTTTGCTTATTGGATAGTACTCTTATCAACTGAGCCACACTTCCAACCCCCAGATTTCAGCTTCTTCATATAATTCCAGTTGACATGCTGGACTCTCTTCTGAGATCTAGGAACACTATTCCAATTCTTTCTTGATTTCCATTTCCCCCCTTTTTTGCATATTCATAGACTGAGAATAATAGAGTCCTGTTAGGTACTAATGTTCTTTCCAGTACAACAGGTCATGAGGATAGTATTTTCTCCAAGGAGGCAGTTACAGATGTAGTATTTTTCATGTCTATCCTAACCGTTGGATTATGGTAAATACAGAAGATACTTACTCATCAGGAGGCAGTTTGATAATTATGCAGAAACTCAAGTTTTTTTCCCTCTATGATGAAAGAAGACTCAAGGGCATGACTAGCAAACAGCCCATTAGAAATGAGTAATGCAGTGATCCTAAGGGTTCAGAATTATGGAAGATCCAGGGAAGATCCTTACAAAACCCTGGAAACACCAGTTTAATTAGATATTAATGTAGAAACACTTCTCTTTTCACTTTTTGTAATAAGCATGTCTCTATGAAATGAAAACTTTGAGAATGTTTAATACATCCCAGTCCAATGAACTCTAACACTTTAAGAGAGTAGAGATTAGTAGGCAAGTGTTCTAAAGTCTTGACTTCCTCCCAGAACATCTATTAGGAAAAGGAGTTTCCAGTAATAATCTATTACCTAGCATCCCTCTTTATTCTCTTGTGCTTTTGACTCTGGCTAGGCCTGATTAAATAATATCAGGCTTTCCAATTGGTGCTTTGGACTGAAAAGAAATTTGCTCAATGGAGTGATACTGAGTCAAATCTTCAATATTATAGAGATCTTGGATGCAGTTTTGTTTATGATCATAGGATTTCCAAACAGAGAAGATGTCTCCAAAACCATAAGAGCAAGTGGTTGAATAAAGGTGTTCTTCCCATCTGTTTCGTCCAGAGTAATTGTAATATCTGGCCAGTCATACAGGCTATTGATCATGAGAGTGCATCTGGGAGTCCAAAGGACTTGAATTCAAATTATGACTGTGGTGCTCTTAAGCTTTATGAGGCTGGACAAGTCATTAGACATCCTAAGCCTCAAGTTTTTCATCTGAAAAAAAATGAGATGGTAATAGGAGATAATGATAAGAAAATTTGAACACAGTGCTCTTGGCTCTTGTCTGTTCTTGGCAGTAACTCCATTATCAGGATTAGATGTAGAACTGAATACTTTTCAAAGGTAAAAATACTTGCTTTATCTCTGAAAGTGTTTTAGAATCTTCTTCCTCCCATCTTTTTGTTTTCCATTTTCATCATTAAACCTGTGCACTGTTTTTTCTGATTTAGATTTTTGTTTCCTTTGTTATTCCTCTACACAATTGCCATACACTTTTCTATAAAGCTTGATTCTTAGTATTACTCTGGCTCCTCAATGCTCAGCTTTGTATTTAGGTTTGTGATCTGGCACAAGGCTATTTCATTAGCTTAATCTTTTTTCTCCATTTTTTTCATGCATTTTTCTCACTGATATATACATCATCCTCAAGGCAATAATAATTTCTTTCATTGTATTTTTTATACTTTTGGTCATATATATCAATATATATGTATATATATATAATGTTGCTGTTATTTTTCAAGCTGTTTCCCCCTTCCATCTCTTGCTTTTTAAAAACAAATTCCCTATATGGACACCAGCTTAATCTTTCATACAATGTCAACCTGACCTCTTCACTCTACTACCTGAATGGTTCCCTTGTACCTTTAGCATCAAGTTAAAGTTTCTCAGCTAGATATAAGAGGTCATTTAGGTTCTCATCCAGCCTCCCTGTCCGTGATCATTCCAACCATATGAGTGCAATTCAGCCATATTGATTACAGCCTCTGAATATGTCAACATTTCTTATCCTTGACTTGTTCATCTATGTTTCCTTCCTTCCTTTGTTTCTTCCTTCTTCCCTCCCTCCCCCTCCCCCCCCACCCCCTTCCTTTTTCCTGCCTCCCTGCCTCCCTGCCTCCCTGCCTCCCTGCCTCCCTGCCTCCCTGCCTCCCTGCCTCCCTGCCTCCCTGCCTTCCTGCCTTTCTCACTTTCCTCTCTCTTTTATTTGACAATGCTGATTATGAAAGCCAGCACATTTTCAATCTGATTGCCTGCCTCAACCACTCAAATGCTGGAATTAAAGGCGTGAACCTCTGTCCTCCATGACTGGCATTATCCCTGTTCTTTCTCTTACCTTCTTTCACCTCACATTCATAATCTGTACTTTGGAAGGCATCTTCTGAAAATCTTTCTCCCTACTTATAACTTAAATTAGGAACTTGTGCTTATAAGGTCATCTGCAAATATTCTTTTACCAATCTTTATCATGAAAATGGCTAATTTTGATTTTTTTGTGTGTGTTCTTGTCCTATGTCTTGAACTCAGGGCCTGGGTGCTACCTCAGAACATTTTTTTTTTTACCACTTATTGTTTTTTTGTAAACATACTGTACAGAGGGGTTACAGTTAAAAGAGCAAGGTAATGAGTACATTTCCTATCAAGAATTGTTGTTTCTTGGGGCTGGGAAGGTGGCTCAGTGGTAGAGCGCTTGCCTTGCATGCCTGAGGCCCTCGGTTCGATTCTTCAGCACCACATAAGCAAAAGGAAAAAAGCAGGAAGTGGCGCTGTGGCTCAAGTGGTAGAGCGCTAACCTTGAGCTGAAGAGCTGAGGGACAGCGCCCAGGCCCAGAGTACATGCCCCATGACCGGACCCAAAAAAAAAAAAATTGTTGCTTCTTCCTTTGCTTTTTCCCTACCATCCCTTCCCCTCTACCTCCACAACTACAATTATCCCCCCACCTAAATTGTAAAGTTTGTTTTTCAACATAGTGTCTTGTACATCTCATTGTTACAATGAGTCAACCTGTATCCCTATTTAAGCATTTTGTTTTTTTTTTCCTTCCCCTCCCCAAATTAGAAAAGTGTATATACAAGATCAGACATCAAAGGCACTGACATCAAATACAGTGGAAACAGGGATTATACCATGGGGGAGGAACATACAAAGAAAGAAAAAAATCACATGGTGCATTATAAATACATTAGGAACAATAGCAAGAAAGATCACTTGTGTCCTTATCTTGGGGTTCATTGGCTTAACATCATCTTATCTGGTCATATGTACATAGCTTTTGACCTTTTCTGCTTGTCCCAGACATATAATAATTATTGTAAATAAGGGAAACCATGGGATCTATGTTTCTTTGGTCCTGGCTACTTCTCTTAATATAATATTTTCTGTCTTTTCATTTCCTAACAAACCTCAGAACATTTTTGCTCAAGGTTAATACTTTATCATATAGATAGATTATATATATATTTATTATATATATACATACTCTATATTCTTTGGGGAAGAGAGTACATAATAAAAATTAGACAACATTCAGTCTGAGAAATTATTTATGATGCATGCTCTGCTTAAGTCTTATATTTAGTTATTGCTTTGAGGCAAACCCCGGTTATGGTGGGTTACAGCCAGACATCTCCTTACTGCATAAGCATATACTTGATGAAGCTGTGAGATCAAAAAACTTACAGCTTACAACTCAGAGGCTAGTCACAATCAAAGAGTGAATTAGTAATGTTGATAGCTAGAGGGTTCTATTGACTCTTCTTCCACACTCTGAGTGATCTATGGATGTCAAACTCAATGATGGCTATATTTTTGTCCTGGAGATTTATCAATAGTCCAGTTCTATAGGGGCCAGGGAATAAAGCAGGACAAGGTATTAATTTCCTGTGGCCATTGTAACCAACTGCCACAAGCTTGCTGGCTTAAATAGTAGAAATGTTTACTATTACAATTCTGGTGATCAGAAGAAGTATAAACTCAGTATTACTGGGCTAAAATAAAGATGTTGGTAGGGCCATATTTCTTTGGGAGACTGCAGGGAGGAATCTATGCCTTGCCAGTCCCCCAACATTCCTTGGGTTGTGATTGCATCCATCCAATTCCTGCCTCTATTTTCACTTTTTCTTATTTCCCTTTTGCCTTCCTCTTCTAAGGATATGGGCAATCTTATTTAGGACTCATAAGAAGAATACATAGTCTCAATTGAAGATCCTTGGCTTAGTCCTATCCACAAAGGTCCTTTCTCAAGTAAGGAAACATTCACGTCTCAGTAACTAGGGTCTGACTATCGGGAACATTATTTAGCCTCCTACAGAGGCTGATGTCTTTCACCTTTACAGACCCCAAATATCTGATCTTCTAGGAATATGATTTTCAGACATCCCTCATGGGTAAACACTTCCAAATTGACAGTCAATTTAAAAAGCCTCCAGGGACTGCTGTCAGGAAGGGTCTGATTTAGGTCAGTCTCATGCCACTAAACAGATGTGTATGGCAAGATTCCCAGCCCTCATTATTAAAATAAACCATTAATTATACTTATTGAGAAGCTGATCAGTAACTGGAGGAACTAGTCTGAGCTCTGGGCAAGGAATCAGTGGCGGTCAGTTCCTACCATCTGGCTGCTATGGCTGGACAGTGAGCCAGGTCAGGGACAACAGGTGTGCTCAGCTGGCCTCCTGCTCACTCTCCTATGTCTAGAAGTATTCTTGCCATCTGTCTCATCAAGAGAGTTACCGAGTATCTAGGTTGTACCTGGCATGTGAATTGAGATGGTATCAAGAGCGTTCTGAACTCCAGAGTGAGCCACCCATGCAATGTCTGAACAGGGACGTCACCAATTTGGGAATGTGAAAAGAATGTCAGTAGTTGAAGTGAGAATGCAGACACTTCCATCTTTCCATCTGAGAAGGACACAAACCCAGGACTGATCCTCCTCAATGTTTGAACATGTGCTCTTTACTGTAATCTGCTAACTTGAGTAGATACAGGCGAGATTGACATGCTAGTGGCTTGATATTTCTGCTAGCTGGATAAGCTTCATCAAAGAAGGGATCCTAAAATAACCTCTCTCTTTCCTGTTGTAAGATGGTGTAAATGTTGAGTATTCATATTGTTCCTTAAGCAGCTATAGCTTTGTTTTTATTCTGGCTCTGCTGCCAGATAGCAGTGTAAACTCAGACACAGAAAATATTCTTGGATTCCCAGTTTCCTCATCTGTAAAGAGAGGGTAATAGCGGCCAATGCTGAAGATGTTTAGTGTTGTTAAACATAGTTCAAGATGATGGGGTGTCACCTAAGGGTAAGGACAGACTCAAAGTCTCGGCAAGGCCAAATTTACTTCTGCAGAAGAGTGTGCCATCAGCCAAAAATCTGGCAAGCAAACCCACAGAGCAAGCGGGAGGCTCCCTTTTGATCCCCAGCCAAGCAGGCCCTGCCCTTCTGCTTCAATTGGCTGAGCTTAAGTTCACAATCTGCAAAAGGATATATGTGACTTCATTAACAGGATGTCACTAAAATTCAAGGAGCTTCTAACAGGATGTCCTACTTACAGTGCAGCAGGAAACGGCTGTAACTAAAATGTAATTGACAAGGGTCAATCCACCTGGCCCAAGCAGAAACTTTCAGAAGAACAATTTTCACAGAAAATAAGCAAACTACTTTGATAGCAAAGACACTTTTTCTCACATGAATACTCTCCTCTCCACAACTGTCTCATAATGTAAGTAGATTACTGATGCACATCTGCCTTGTTCTTATAACTCAATGTTGCCCCATGGCCCACGGTCCTCCCTCCCCTTTTTTCTCCACCCTCCTTACCTCCACCACATCCTACCTTTCCATTCCAGTCCTGGCCTTTCTCAGAAATCTCCATCACCTCAAAATAAACCATTGTTTGATTTCTGTCACGGTAGGCAATGTGGCTTTTGATTAAAGTGGTCTTTAGAATGTGCAAGTGACCTGCAGCACTACCTGATTTCACAACCCAACAACTTCCTTATTCAACTGTACTTAAGCCCCAGACCCCTTCTTTCCACGCTTCTTATATCTCTGATTCTGTTGGGATGTTACTTGGTGCCCCTCCTTTTCAGCGATGATTAAGATCTGATCTTCTGTCTCTCCTTTGGTCTCTGTCTTCTTCCTCTGTCTCTGTCTTCTTTCTCTCCTTTGGTTGGTTTGATCCTTCCTACTCTTATCTCCAAGATGAGGATCAAATGTATCCAAGTTAGAAAGAAAACTGTAGCAGAGTGAGGATTTGAACTCATAAAGTGTAGCTTTAGCATCTGTGCTATTAAGCATATTTTATATTGCCTATCCTGCTCTTGGGCTGTTGTGAGGATCAAATATGGTGGCCACCCAATATCCCAGGTCACCTTGGAAAGTTCTGAGTTCTACCTATTGTCCAGTGAGTTATTAATAGTGCCTTCACACTTATTGTCATAAAGTAATGTCTTGTCTTGGTTTTAATATTTTCTCATCAGGATTAAGTTATTATTCTATGTGAAACAGCAATAACAGTGGCTAGCCCATAGCAATCCCTACATTTAGCTTAGCTACTGCTATTTCTATTACTACTAACAACCTCCCCCCTCACCCTCCCGAACCATTCCAAATCCAGGATTCTTACATCTAGAGGATTAACTCAAGTTCTATAAATGTATTTACACAGGGGGTACTGACTCACACTTACACACTGATAGTAGGTGTTTTTTCATTGATCTTAGCAAGAGTTTGTTATACTCCATATCTAGGCAGCTACTTTTAAAATATATTTTTATTTATATAAATTTTATTTGTTTTTTTTTGAGATATGACCTTGTTATCTTTACCTAGATTCATCCTGAACTCATAATCGTCCTGACTTTATCTCCTAAGTAGCTGGGATTGCAAGAGTAAGCCATCAATTCCAAGCTTCTACTTTTAATTAATCATATCTGACTTGTGAAATTATTTATTATACAAAGTTTCATTGAATCTAGGAGTCCAACATCCTAGCATTTGGAGACCCTGAATTTCCATTGAACTTGTATGTTTCTCCATTTATATTATAAATATATTTTTAGTTTCTGAAAGTGATAGTAAATTTTGGACCTCTTTAGACACCTACCATTCCTTTCTTCTAATATTCCTTTTCACTTATTTCTATATTATTTCTACCTCCTATAAATGCCTATAAAATAATTTTAATTCATGTTTCCTATGCCCTGTCTTAAAATGATAAAATGATAAAAGACTACTGACATACTTTAGAGATCAACATAACAAATAAGGCAAAGGAATATCACAGGATTATAGTTGGCACCTGAGAGTCAAGGCTTAGAAAAGCTGTCTTTAAGCATGATTTGTGTAACTAGTAGTGAAATTCATTTTAGGTGGTTTTTGCATGGCGTAAGGGACATCTAGTGGCTAGCTAAGTCTCTGCAGATTTACTTCAGGTAATGTAACGTCCTAGGTTTAAACATAAGGCTAAAATATCAGTCTTTTGAAAGTGAGTCTCAATAAAGGAAGCATTTTGGTTGATGACTCATTATTGAGAAGTTAACAAAGAGTGAAGAAAATCTTTTCAGAAAAGTGAAGGGTCCTAGAATTTCTGTCTATTTTATTTCCAAGCTAAACCTAACTCCTAATTTACTGTCTTCTGCACGGGTTTGGAAAAGATTCTGTTATCAGCTACCTGCCAGCCGGGTGTATTTTTGCTATCACCTTCCTCATCTCTTCTGCTGATTGCAGATGGGCTCTCTGGACCACTTTGAAAAGCCATTTGATTAGGATCTTCATTAGGCAAGAAGCAGAGTGCCAGCAGGCCAGACAAGAAGTAGTTTACTTCTGACAAGACCCCCCCTCCCTCCTTTGGAGGTGCTCTGTCAGGTAGCTGTACAGTTCTGATCCACCTATTTTTTGTATAAATGAATAGGCTTTAATTTATAGAAGAATGATCCTGTGTGAACTTGTGAACTTTTTAGCTCCAGAGGGTTGCCCTAGAACTTCTTCCTGGGTCAACACCTCTTGGTATAACCTGTCACAATCGGTGGCTCTGTATAAACTGTTTCTGTCCTGTAGTATTTGCTTGTGTCATATACTACTATTTTATATACTACTATTTTGTCCTGTCAACTATGCTAGATTTCTTGAAGATTCTATTCCACTTAATCATCTCATAGTATTTTCTCCCACTCTTGTGCATTTTGGGTCTTTTATGTAAGCTCTTTCCCTAGAAGCTTTTGGGCATGTTGATTGTCTTCCATATTCTTTCAGGGTAACATCCAGAAGTTATTAGTTATGGCCAAAGGCTCATTCTTTGGTTTGTGATTCTGGCTATCCAAGGCAGTGGCTCTGTCAAACGTTTCAAGATATGCCTGTGTTTTCTATGGCGTCTGCGCTACCTGGTCATGTAAGAGGTCTATGCGCATGCTGCAGAGTGAGAGGAACCATGGAAGCTAAATGTTGTCACCTCATCTCTTAGAGAACCTTGTTAGAACTCAAAACTTGTTTTTTTTTCTTTTGGTCGGTCGTGGGGCTTGAACTCTGGGCTAGGGCGCTGTCCCTGCGCTCTTTAGTTCAAGGTGTGCACTCTACCGCTTGGGCCATAGAAACACTTCTGGTTTTCTAGTCATTTTTATTGGAGATAAGAATCTCATGGACTTTGCTGCCCAGCTGGCTTTGAACCGAGATCCTCAGATCTGAGCCTCCTGAGTAGCTAGGATTACAGGTGTGAGCCACCGGCGCCCAGCAAGACTTGTTTTTATACTCCTGTCAGTACTATATCAAGGCACATAAGGTGACAGCTGCTACTCTGGGATTCAGAACTTTCTGAATACATAGCTATAAAAATGCAAGCATATGGAAGTGGCGCTGTAGCTCAAGTGGTAGAGCGCTCGCCTTGAGCTGAAGAGCTGAGGGACAGCGCCCAGGCCCAGAGTTCAAGCCCCACGACCGACAAAAAAAAAAAAAAAAAAAAAATGCAAGCATATTTCCTTAGCTAAATATTCCATGATTTGATCAAATGTTTTTTAATTGTCTATAAGACTTTAGCTTTCTAACTTCCTTTCTTACCTCTTACAATCAAGCAGAATGAATGAAGATGTCTTCTTTCCCTGTTATGCTATGTCCTACGTCAGAAGCACTTAGCAAGTAGTTTGGGGGAACTTCCTGGCCCATTTCCACCCCATTCTTTTACCTCTTCCTACAAAATATGCACATGATGTCAGGTACTTGGACATATAGAGAGGAAAGATATAATTTACTATCCTTGAGAAGTTCCCATCTACTGGGGGGACAGATCCTTAAAGCACAGTGGGATAAATTCCAGAGTAGTAGTTAGCACATGGAGCCCTGGTTGCCGAGGGGATGACATCATCTGTGCGTGGGAGTCCTGCATGAATACAGGAATATTTGAGAAGACTTTACAATGGAGGGAGTACTTGAACCATGACTCAAATGGTGAGTTAAGTTATCCACATAGAGAATCTAGGTGAGACTCCTCTCAGAACTTGTCACTTGGAGGAAATGCAGAATTGGAAATCGTTTTTAACATCTTTCTGACCCTTCTATAATTGGGTCATCTCCCTCTCACAAAGATATATCAGGCAAGTAAATGAGCAAGCCTAAACTCAACTTTAAGACAATGCAGGTTGGTAACAGATCAGGTGAAATCTTCTATATGATGCTTAGAAGTCTGCATTTAGCTGTGAAGTTGATGGGGAACCATTGAAGAGTTGTGAAAGGAAGCAGTAAGATAATTAGAGTAATTTCTTATCCTCAGAATAAAAATAACGGTATATTCTTAGTGATTCAGGAAGGTACCTTTTAAATATTGTCACCTTTCTAATCAAACTGCTAAAAGAGTTCATTTCTACTCTAATGATGCTCGCTTTTTCATAGTTACATAATGTACGTGTATTTAGAGATTGTTCATAATCAAGTACCACCTACTCATCTGATCTTATCTACTCCACTTTGTGACATGTGAGTTTCACTCTAGTCAGTTTGGTGCCCTCATCAAATATTTGAAGGCAACAAAGAAAGTAAACATTCTCTAGGTAGATCTGTTTAGTAGGTAAGAAAATGTATACGTATATGCGATTTGAACATCAGCTGTGTGTCAGATGTGGTCCACTGGGGATAATCAGTTACCACATCGGAAACACACAGTCTCTGAGTTTATAAATCCACTCTAGAGGACTCTAACATTACCATTCCTAGAAAGCAGAGAGAAGTACCATCTGAGTCAAATTTCTGATCACAGGTCATTATACATGAATTAGATTAACAACTATAAATTCCAATACCCTGATTATCTCCTAGTTAATCAGCCTCCAACATTCTCCAAGCATGTTAGTGGCAGAGATCAATCTCATGTGCTCCTGTATCCTTGGCTGAGAGTTCAAGGTCTATGGCTATTTAATACATTTACATATATTGTTTTGTTTCTAATAATTTAATAGCCAGTTAATTTCTCTTGTTTTCTCCCGAGAGGATAACAAAAGTAGAAAATATGTGGTGAATTTCTTAGAGGTGTGGTGGTTGAGTCTTAGCTCAAGATGATGCCTGAGTTTTCATCTAGGTTGGATGGGAACAGAATAGGGAATACAAGAGCATGCTATCAATTAATGATGAATGCCATCTGCTAAAAGGGAGAGTCGGGGCACTTCCTTGCCAACATGACTTTAGGGATGGGGGATTTGCTATCTGGTTGTGACTGAAAGATGAGCTGGCAACTAAAAATGTTTTCTTCCCTACTCATTGTCAAGTCTTTGGAAACTGTGAGCCATACTTGCAAGTCTTAGAGAACTGTGGTCCATTCTTAGGAATTCGTGGCTTACGTCTCTACCTGGGTCTACTTGGATTCATTAATTATGTAAAAGTTGAGTGGATTCTGTGAGGAGGGAGAGACTCAGTCAGTCAGTCTTAACCCTGATAATAGACTCAGCCTTCAAGGTAACCTAAATATAGGAACTTGATTGGCAACCATGTTTTCCTATGGGATGTATTGATACAAGGCAGCCTGATCAGCCTTTAAAGCTGAATAACCCCTGCCTTGTTCACCTTTTGAAAGACTAAACTTGGGACCTTCACACCGATCATATTGAAGATTGGAAATCATTTTTAACCTCTTTCTGACCCTTCTATAACTGGGTCATCTCCCTCTCAAAAGATATCAGGCGAGTAAATGAGCAAGCCTAAACTCAACTTTAAGATAAGTGATTATGACATGTAGTATTAACTAGGCACTTGGACTAGAACTTGTGGCTCTTTGGTTCCTGAGGTTAGAGTAACTGCCTGGCATACAAACTATTCACTTGTTTCCTCTCCCTCTCCCTCTCCTTCCTCTCTCCCTTTCCTTCTCTTTTCCTCTCTCCCTTCTTGTCCCCTCTCCATCTTCCTCTTCCTCCCTCTCTCTCTCCTTTTCCCTCCACTCTTCCCCTCTCCCCCCCTTTCTCTCTCCCTTTTTTTAGTTCTCTAAATCTCTCCTTCCGTCTGTTTGTCTGTCCATCTGTCTCTCTCTAACTAGCCTGCTTTGCTTTCACGTCCAGATGACTTATTGGCTTTATTCAAAATGGTGTAGGACTGAGGATTTTGCTTGTTGACATAACTTTGCCTGGATTTTTCTCAGTACTGCAGTTTGCCTTATGTCCCTTTTGTCTTTCTGTGCCAAGTTCTTGCAAATAGGACCATAGATTAAATGATATAAACTAGTGAGAACCAGCTCGCAGATGTGTTTTTTTGACCCCAAAAGTGTTAGATCACACAGCATTTAAAAAAAGTATTTGTCAACATTCTACTACTGTTTTCAACTTCAGCCGGAGTCTCTTTGATCTTTATTTTGAGCTTAAAAATGGAGATTTTTTTTGCCTCTTGCCTTGCTGGTCTCAAACTTGGTTTCCATTTTCTGTTTCTGGTGCTCAGTTTTTTTCTCTTTGGCAGATGTACTAACCAAACATAAAGCATGAAAATTCCGGGAGCCATGGTATGCAACGGTTGGAATTTTGAGCCCCAGGTTGGATGTCTGTTGCTTCTCAGCAGGCAGAGTTAGTTTACTGATGCCTGTTAGCAAGACCACGGATGCAGATGTGGCCCTGGTCCTGCCAAATATTAGGTTCTTCTGACTTTGGAAGCTTAGAGGACCATCTGCTGCTGCATTTGTGCTTGGACTTCACTGCTACAGTCTGGTCAGCAGTACACTGTGATAGGAAATGATGGTCATGATAATGAATCATAAATCTTTGCAAGTGTGTGGAGAGAGGCATGAGAGAATGAGATTAGGAATGGCAGCCATTTGGCATGTGTGCATGTGTGATTTAAATTAAGTATGTATATGCTAAACATTATGCTATATATACATAAAATAACATAGACTTTGCTATATGTCACCTCACACAATATGATTATGTAAACATGTGTATATATTTATGTGTGAACATATGTATGTACACGTATTTATGCATATATTATATACACACACACACACACACATATATATATATATAATTTAGGGCTTATTAAACCCAGTCTGTCATTAGTTAGAGCTCTGTCTCTTGAGCTGACAATCCATTTAGGTTCTATCTTCATAGAGAATCTTCTCTTCCTTATGACTACGTGCTAAGATATTATCTGATGATTTTGTTCTGGTTTTTCACAGGAAACAACAAAATTAATGATGGTAACTTACTTACTGAGTACTTACTAAAGGCCAGAAACTATAGGAAATCTTTTTGTGTATGATAGCATTATTCTCATTTATTTCTGACAATCCAGTAAATAAGACTTGTCATGCACATTCTACAAAAGATGCAAGGCTAAGACAAGTAAATATTTTGCCTAAACTAACACTGGAGTCCAACATCAAATTTAATGAAGATGTAAGTGTTTATTAAATAAATACCATTAGGAGTTGTTTCAGAATTTAAAAGGTATTATACATCTTTTTCCCATTAGTTGTCTATTGAGAAGACCAGACCTGAGCTTATTCAGAGATAACAAAGCTAAGAGTCTGAAGTGACAGATGACTGGAGCAGACTGTTTGGAGGGAGAAATCACAGCAGACCAAAGTTATCGATTGCCTGAAACACAGAGGGAAAGGCAGAGACAGGAGGATGTGCGATTCTGTGAAAGCTTTGGGGATTCTTAGGCACTTTTTTTTTTTAAACTCTGAGAAGGAATGTCACACAATGATAAGATTAGTCCAAAAGTTTTATCTTAAAATCTACACCATCCTGGAAGCTGAAATTAACAACAGCAACAACAAAAATCTCATTTAATTTATTATCTATTGTCAAATGATTAAACTGAGAAAGAAGATAAATATACAAACACACACATGCATGCATGCACACGCATGCACACACATGTATTTGTTGTCTGTGTGGTGAATGTAAGGTAGGAAAATGACTTATCAAGATCTGTAGTCAATACTGCTTCACTCAAGGTACCCAATACTGGCTTCTTCCCTGGCTGTTTTGTACACACCAGATGCTGCAGAGCATGTCCCCAGCATCCCTACCTTCAACCACCTCCCACCCAATAGCCTGGGTCAGCACAGTGGAGCTCAGTGACCAAGTCATATACCCATAAGCAACTGACCTGATAGCAGACCTCATAGTTTTTTTTACAGAAATTGTCCTATAGAGTCTCATAGAAGATTCAAGATGTCTTAAAAATGAGAAAAGAGTAGGTGGTGAACCCCTTATTCTACTACAGGCAAAATAAGCCTAAGAGGCTCTCTGTGCAATGCAGGGCACATTTGCTGGATCTTTCCAGAACCCTTGCTGGAATGCTAGGGATATGGCATTTATCATAGAGCATGTGGAAACACTTTTCTGGGGGTTGAGAACAGCAGGTTGGGATAAGATGAAAGAGGGAAGAAGATCACAGTTCTGAGAAAGGAAATGGTCCAAACTTTAGGTGTATTCTTGGGGACCTGCCTTAGGTCAATTATCATGGATTAAGGTAATATACCAAGGGCACAGTGTGTATAGGTAGTCTAGTCTCATTTTCCAACCCAGATAAGTAGATTGGGAAACAGGGCAAACAGCTTCATCATTTCCAGGCAAAAAAGGATTCTGATTCGTCAAGTGATATGATCAGCCAGTACCAGAGTAACAAGAGAGGGAATGGGTTTGAATGTAGGTTCTGGGGAAGAAGCATCCTTTAAACAGCTCAGACAGGAAGGCACTTCATCTGGGGAAACCTGGTGATCAAAGATTCAGAAACACTAACAGCTGAGCTCTTATACAGTCCTCTAATGGATTCTGAGCAGGCAGAAACCATTACACCGGGCTACCAATATGGTGTAAAGGATTTTGCATGACAAGATGGAGTCTAATATGTGTTTTGTACATGATGGGGTCTCTGCTTTATGTGTGGGCATGAGCTCATTGAGTGCCTAGAAACCATCAATCCTAGCCATGCTGTTACTCCAGGACAGTGAACAAAATAAGAACTCAACTCCTTATTTTGTCCTTCATGGGTTATACTGTCTTAGATAGTATTGCCTATGTCATTTCTGATTGTGGATGACACAGTGAATTTAGAGAGCCTAGCACATAGTAGGATCTCTATAGATGGAAGCTCTGTTTCAAACATTATTCCTGCACCTATAGCTTGCCTTATTCCTGAGGTTTTTCCTACATGACTCTGCACCAGGATCATGAAGGACTCTAAGTATATTTGCCCAGAGACCTCATCTCAAGTCTGAGACTAATTCAATCATTTGAGGACATTCATGTAATTGAGAGCCTGATTTTACAGAAAATACTGTATCAGGTGGTACTTCACCTTGTAGAGGGGCCCAACAGGGCTTCTTTCACCTCCTTGTACTTAATAAGGTACCAATATACTTCCCCATGGTCAGTGCTGTAAATCTGCACAGTGTGATTGGGTAGAGAAGGCAGAGAGGCCAGCAATGGAGCTCCTCACTTGAGTATTGCCAGTTGAAAGACCCTTTCCTTATTCTTAGTAGATCTTTTATAGAACCTCATTTCAGTGCCTTCTGCTTCCAATAGAACCCCAATGCTGTTGAAGATGAAGATGTATTATGACTTTTTCTAGATTTGTGTGCAAGTTGATAATTTTCTGTGTGCTACCATGAATGACATCTCATTCAATCTTGACAATAACTGTGGGGACCAAGGGTAGAAAGTTTTTAAGGAATGGTATTGATGCTTCCACACTTAGAAATGAATTGAGTGGAGATTCAGAAAGGTTGCTGAACCATCAGTAGAAAAGGGGTTGGCTCTTTGCACCATAGTAGAGATTTCATCTAAATAGACAAGGAATTTCAGGGCCATGGAGTTGGTAGAGTGTTCACCTATTAAGAGACTTTGACACAAAGTCTAATTATCTCTGTCCAACCAGTTTCTAGCCCTTGGTTCTCCTGTTCACTTCAGAAATCTATGCTCTGGTTATCACCTTCTGTCCCAGGGTCAATGATGTGCCCTTCTCACAGAAGAATTGCTCCCATCTGGTACAAAGCCCCTTTGCCTTTTTACCTTCTGTCCTGGCCTCCTATAGGGATGGATGCCCAGCTCTTTTTCCATGTATCCTTCAATAAATCTGAGCCCTCATCTGTTTCTTGGAAGAGTTTCTGGTATCCATTAACAATTAATCTTTACAAGGAGTTCTAGTCACAGGCATTTCAGCTACAAAGAGAAAAAGGCTGAAGTTGGGTTCTGCCATAGAGATCTCACAAGTGAAGAGTTACAGCAGTAGTTAGACAAGAGATGCTGCTAATCCTCGGTTTTCTCACTTGCATGGTTGTCCAAGGCTCCTGAAGTTTCCCCTTTCCCACATGCTCAATCCGGTAGAGCTAAAAGAAGAAATTCAGCTGGGAAGCTAAGTGTGTATGACTTTCCACAATGCTAACAATGAGCTTTCATGGTTCTGCTGGTATGACCTGGTTCCAGGTGCCTACACTGCTGAAGCACATAGACCCTTGAGCTAACTGCCTGAGTTCAAGTGCTGCTCTGTCACTTACCAGCTCTGGGCCTGTGGGAGTGCTCCTTAACTACCTATTCTGTGTATTTTGCATCTGTAAAATAAAAGAATAATTCTAGGTATTCCAAATGGGTGTTGTTAAGATCTAATGGGATGGTGGGTGATAAAATCTGTAGCAGAGTACCTGCTGGTAAGTGCTGGATAAGTGTTAGCATCATTATTTTTCTCATAGGGTTAGTAGCATGATCAAGGGTACAGAATGGGTGAAACATTTTTAGTGTCTTGTCATAGTTACACATCACTATCGTAGTATCTATTAAAAGCCAAACAGGCCAAGGGCTGGTGGCTCATGCCGTAAATCTTAGCTACTTAGGAAGCTGAGATCTGAGGATCCTGATTCAAAGCCAGCATGGGCAGGAAAGTCTTTAAGACTCTTATCTCCAATTGACCACCAGAAAACTGGAAGTAGAGTTGTGGCTCAAGGTAGAAGAATGCTAGCCTTGAGCACAAAAGCTCAGGGACAGCATACAGGCCCTGAATTCAAGCCCCACAACCAACAAAAAGAGAAAAAAAATCAAACACCTCTACTTGATTCTCTTCTGGTAATGGGGGATGGAAGGCAAATAGTTAAGTATTATCCTAGGACTTGAATGGGAGGGAAATTGTTCTGGATGGTACAAATTAAATGAGCTCTATATGATGTGATCTGCTGAACTAACTTCCAGTGGAAACTAGTCTCTGGTACAATATTCTCGGTCCTCCCTCTTTACTAAAAGAAATGTGCACAGCTGACTGATCTAGAACTTCAGAATATCCCAGTGTATGACCATAGCAAGGGCAGAGTCAATGCATCACAATACAACACAACAAAACAATAACAACAAAAAAGACCCTTTAAAAAAATCAACTGAACAAGCACTTTAAAGGAAATATATACACGATTTAAAATTCAAATAGGACAATGTTAAATGTAAATTATTTAAATGAACCCTACAAATCTACTGTTCAATGACAACTTCATATTTGTGTTTCTTTCCAAAGATACTTTATGCTTATGAACATCTGGACTTATCACACTCTTCATCTTCCCCTGCCATCATTACACAATGATAGCATGTATGTGTACTTTCACTGAACAATATGACTCAGAGGGCCTTCATACCCAAACTAGAAGGCACTACCTACTTTTATTGAATGTGTAATATTCCATTATAATGGTGATGTTTTACCAGAAGGTGATCATGATGCCGCTTCTGGTCTTTTTTGTTGTTATTGTCAGTCATGGGGCTTGAACTCTGGGCCTGGGTGCTGTGCCTGAGCTCTTCAGCTCAAGGCAAGTGCTCTTCCACTTGAGCCACAGCACCACTTCCGGTTTTCTGGTGATTAATTGGAGGTAAGAGTCTCACAGAGTTTCCTGCCTAGGCTGGCTTTGAACTATGATCCTCAGATCTCAGTCTCCTGAGTAGCTAGGATTACAGATGTGAGCCATTGGCACCCAGCTGATGCTTCTGGTCTTTTACTAAGGATGGTTCAGGTAATAATGCATTTGGATAAAAGTATTTGTATGAGTTCATCTTAGTATCTCTTGAATTGTACTTACAAGTTCACACTGTAAATTTCTGAAAACACAAGAGATTTGTGGAAAGGACAAAGGGATATGATGGAAATGTGGAAGCATCAGAGCTTCTGCGCATACCAGACATCTCTTTGGATGCTTTTTGTGTAATATGTCTCATGTGTCTCATGTTGTTTCAGTCCATTGTGTCCTGAAGCCTCTTCCTGAGCCTTTTCTCTAGATGCCCTGTGAGTGATGGATAGATACTGTTTGCAAGATTGATTCATATGGCACTTTGGTTTGGCTTTTGACAGGTTGTTTATAAGAATAATGACATCCGTCTGGAGCTGTCTCGCCTGGCCCGGATTGGGGACACCAAGATGAAAATCTACGGTGAAGTTGTGTTCAAGTGTGAGAATGTGGCCACACTAGACCCCATCAACTTCGAGACCCCAGAGGCTTACATCAGCTTGCCCAAGTGGAACACCAAACGTATGGGTTCTATCTCCTTTGACTTTCGCACCACTGAGCCCAACGGCTTGATCCTTTTCACTCATGGGAAGCCTCAAGAGAGGAAGGATGCTCGGAGCCAAAAGAACACAAAAGTCGACTTTTTTGCGGTGGAACTTCTGGATGGCAACCTGTACTTGCTGCTTGACATGGGCTCTGGCACGATCAAGGTGAAGGCCACTCAGAAGAAAGCCAATGATGGGGAATGGTACCACGTGGATATTCAGAGAGATGGCAGATCAGGTAGGAAGAGGTTGGGTATGTGACCGAGACTCGACTCAAAGCTGTAGCCTTTCTTATTTCCTCCTGGTTTAATATTTCTATTTAATTTTTTCTCACTTGCCTGTTCATCAAATCTAAAATGAGTCTCTTCAGTGCCAGTTGGAAGATAGTTTTTGAACAGGACTCCTGTCTCATAGCAGCTCACATTCCCACACATTTTCCTTGTCAGACTTTGCACAACCATCTCAGAGAGCGTTCAAAAACCCTGGAACCAGTAGCCTTTCCGTTCTTACCAAAAATGACTGTCTTATCACTGGTGGAATCTTCCTCTTTGTTCCTCTTCTCCTTTA
Organism: Dipodomys spectabilis; assembly: GCF_019054845.1. Classification (NCBI taxonomy): domain Eukaryota; kingdom Metazoa; phylum Chordata; class Mammalia; order Rodentia; family Heteromyidae; genus Dipodomys; species Dipodomys spectabilis. The sequence goes on along the minus strand of NW_024870834.1, from coordinate 16,296,954 downwards.
GCTCATCACCAAGGAAACCAACTGTGACATCACAGACGTTGCATTATGTGATTACTCTGTAAGATAAGCTTCACTGAGAGCTCATGCAATTGTACCCCTTCAGTTTTGTCAAGAGTCATCTTGCAAGGAGAAACGATGACAGGGAAAGGAAAAGCAAATTGATTTTTCCTGCAGTCATGTTCAATTTAAAGCCTTCCTGTGGTGTGAATGCCTCTATTTCCCTCTTCTACTCAGATCCCCTTAACTCTCCTTTCCTCTTCCTAACCTTTTCCATTTGGTTTAAATGGCTTTGTTTGTTTCTACAGCTGCAGATCAAGCAAGCTGTAGCCCTAGGCAGTACATCACCACTCTGGAACAGTAACAAACAGGGTAAAAAACAGGAACAGTGAATATGAGATTTTGAATGCCTGAACAGTCTGCCTAGCTTTCTAAGGTCTAAGGCCCGTGAGGCAATGAAGGTTGAAACTTGCTCTAACAGAAAAGATGTTCTCCCAGAGGAGGAATGAGAGACTTTGGATTTCACACTCATTTTTGGTAGTCTTTAGGTAGACTATAGACAAGAAAGGTCTTGGCTACTATATTTTCATATCTGTAGGGATTCACATTCTCTTGGTAAACATTTTACAAAGTCTTCATTTGGATATTTTATGTCTAGGTACCTTTGGCCCAGTAGCGAAAAGGAAGAGGTTCTCCCAAGAGATAGCTGAGTGCCAAAGGGATGTTTTGTCTATGTATTTCTAGAACTGGAAGGATGGCATTGATGGGAACATTGCCCTAGGAAGAGTCAGATGGCTTCTGCACAGAGAATAGATGGAAGCAGACCGCAGTCCTGGATGTTTTATTGCCCAGTAGGAATCTCTTACTAACTCAGAAATCTGATTGGAACCAAAAGGACTCAAATTAAACGTGCTTGTTGAGCAAGAATGAACATTTTGTGCTTTTTGAAGAGAAACACACAGACATACACACACAAATTACTTTCTCTGGAGGCTGAATTACTCTCTCAAGTTTATCAATAAAATGCCAGCAGGAACAGAGCTAGAAAGCTATCTCAGAATTAGCAAAAACAATAACAGAAAATAAAAACACAACCCTCTGCTGTGGAGCCAGGCTGTGGTTAAAGGGTTTTGTATCTATCTAACCTACACTTTGACCCAGCTGAAAATTACCTATGTGTATCAATTATTGGCCAGACCACTTACAACCACCATATGTTTAATTCTGTTTATTCCCAACACATATTGCTTTTGTCAGTAGGGTAGCTCTTTTGTTTTGTTAGAACTGCCAGTGGACCCATCAGTGGCAAATACATTTAGATTTTGTAAGTGCTGAATTTCATACCTGGAAGCCATAGCGTTAGCAACTTCTTTTAATTGCTGACAAATTTGATCAAACCCTTTTATTGGTTAAACAATTATTATGCTGGGAAAGAAGTGTAACTTAACATTTTCACATGATCCCCTAAATTTCATTTAATAATATTTACTAAATTATAAACTAATTCTAAAATGGGTATAAAAACAAGAGTGCTTATGTATGGTACCTTTGACCCCTGACTTTGTTCAGAATAATATAATAGAAAAATTATCCAGGAAAAACGCTTATGCTCTCTCTGGAGTTGTGGAACTGAGTCTTAAAACATGAAAAATGCACTCAAAACAGGACTGCTGACATATCTAGAGGCCAGGTTTCCATGGGATATAGAAAAGACTAAATTTTAAATCAATTTTGCTACTGTCCTTACTTATCTAGCTAGCTAGCTAGCTAAAGTGGAGGAATCTATCTATCTATAGATAGATAGATTCCTCCACTTTAGCTGGTGATCACATTGGAAGATAAAGAAGGGAGGCTGTGTATGAGAAGATAGTAAGAGAGATAAATACTAATTTTCCAGGTTTTACAGTAGAGACAATAGTAACTCTTTGCAAGATTGATTTTGAGGGTCAAATCCAAAGCAACATATAAATGGGCTGGGGTATAGATCGTTGGTAAAAATGTATGCTTAGCTGTGTGTGAGGTCCTAGAATTGATCTCCCATAACAGAAATAAGTAAATATTATTTAGCACATAAAATACTTAAAATGGAAGTTGGCAGGACATTATTGATGCTGGGTAGAAAAATGATAAAAAAAAAAAAAAAAAAGAAGAAGATGCCAGGTATTATGGTACACAACTATAATCAAAACTACTCAGGAGGCAGAAGCAGGAGGGTGCCAGCCCCAGGCCTTTGCCAGTATCAGTATAAAATGCTATCTATCTGAATACATATAACAGGGTTTTAGGGGCTGAGGACATGGCTCAAGTTGAAGCACCTACGTTGAGGTACCAGTACTATCAAGAAAATTTAGAAACATAACAAAATCAGAAATAACAAAAAAGCACATTTCCTCTATTCATTTCTCACACCGACTATTATTTAGACTGCACTTCACATTCCTGATCTCATTTTATCTGTTCAGTCCTTTAGACTTTACCTTCTTGGTTGAGGGAACTGAGATTCAAAAGAAACAGAAACCAAGGGTTTATAGGGCTAGATTCTGGCCCCAGACACTAGGTTATACCTTCTAGGATCTCATTTGACAGTGCCCTGCCGCTCCCTGGATTTGTCTGTCATTGGCCTTATTCATTCTTGCTCTCTTTTGCCTTCTCAGTGATGGCCAAATTTGTACCTTGGGACCTTTGTAAATTCCCTGTCACTATCATGCTCTTCCCTATGTGCTTTGTGTGGCTAGATCTGTCTTAACATTCTGATTAACTGATACCGACCTAGAAAAGCCTTCACTAACTCCATACTTTAAAGTAGAACTTAAAGTAGAATCCCTGGGTAGCTACCAGGGCACCCATCTGCCTTTCCTCACGGCACTTTCCATACCTAATTCCCCTTGTCTATAGAGTTAATTTTTGATCTCCTATCTCCCTTGTGTGAAAGCTCCCCTCTTTGAGAGGAAGGATCGCCTGACAAGTTCATCTCTATGCCTACATCTAGACCAGAAACAGAAGAGGCGTTCAATGCACAGTTATTAAAAGAATAAAGATACTGGACTTAAAATTTATCCAAGGCAACGCCCCAAATATTTACTGGTAGGCCTGGGAGTTAATGCCTAGACTATGATGTGTCAGTACCCTGAGCAAGAGACAGAAGAGGAAACCCCATCCTTTGGAGGAGAGTCAGACAGCAACTAGGAACCAGGCAAACATTTACAAGGAAGGACCTTATTCTAGCCCAGGCCCGATGGCAAGCACTGTACTTATATTAGCTCACCTCATCATCACACCAGCCTGTGAAGTGAGGACGGTGAAGGCACTTGTTCCAGTTTGTAGAACGTTCATGTGGCAGGTCTGCAACGCGAATGCAAGGCAGGAACACGTTCCCTGTTTGGGCGGCCTACTCTTAGGTAGAGAAAAGATTTGCTAGGGATCAGGCCACTGGGATTTTCCTTTCTGTGATCGTCCTAGCTGGCAAGGATTGGAACCAGATAGGCCTCTCTAGGACCTTGCACGATTTCATTCCTTTGCTTCCCCTCTTCTCCTGATTCAGAACCACGGGTCTTAGACCTCCCCTGCTGGGCGGCTTGCACCTGGTTCATCAATTGGTAGGCTCACCTGAGCTGCCAGAGAGACCATTAGCTCACTCTGTGTCGCCCTCCCACCCCAGGTACCATATCAGTGAACAGCAGGCGCACGCCATTCACCGCCAGCGGGGAGAGCGAGATCCTGGACCTGGAGGGGGACATGTACCTAGGCGGCTTGCCGGAGAACCGCGCTGGCCTCATCCTCCCGACAGAGCTGTGGACAGCCATGCTCAACTACGGCTACGTGGGCTGCATCCGGGACCTGTTCATCGACGGGCGCAGCAAGAACATCCGGCAGCTGGCCGAGATGCAGAATGCTGCGGGCGTCAAGTCCTCCTGTTCACGAATGAGCGCCAAGCAGTGTGACAGCTACCCCTGCAAGAACAACGCGGTGTGCAAGGACGGCTGGAACCGCTTCATCTGCGACTGCACGGGCACCGGCTACTGGGGCAGGACCTGTGAACGGGGTAAGTGGCCCAGCTGGGTGACAGGCGGCCGGTTGAGTGGGGTGAGTTTTACAGATGCACCTGCCGTGTGGCTCTCTGGCTGTTCTTCCAAAGGAGAGTTATTAGGTTCTTTTCTAGTTTTGACTGCTTGGATTTGCTTGGCTACGGTTGCAATGCAGAGGGGGGAAACTTTAGACTCCATGCGACCTTGATTGTGGTATATGTTGGATTCTGCCTCTTCTAGTTGATTCCCTTTGGGCCTCTAAGGCAATGAACCCATTAGGTGTGCCTAGTATTCCTTTGACTCGTTGCTTGTTAAGTGTTTTCAGTATGGTAACTCCTGGGTTAGGATTTAGTAAGTAGATTATGGGATCATACAGCAACATCTCTGTCTTTATGAAAGTGGTTGCCCAGCAGAATTAAATTAATTTCAAGCATGATGAGTTTTAGAAGACATTGTGTCACGAGGTGGTTATAAACACAAACTCTGGGCTAGATTGGGTAAGAAAAACAACCCTTGTGGAGTCACATGAACTGCATCAAGGTAATTAATTTCCTCAATTGTGAAAGGGAGCTAATCAGGCACATATCTTACCGGATACTGGTGATGACTGAGTGTTAGTGGGTAACATTGAACACACATTCGTGAGCTAGTGATTGTAGTTGCTATCAAGACCACTACAGGGAAGATAAAAAGAAGTTTGGGATGTTCATGCAGTGGGACCTAGTATACTGAAGGGGTTCAGACAAAGCTTCTGCAAAGAAGAAATACCTAAATTCAGACTGGATGTGTGAGCAGGCCCAAGCTGGCCAAAGAAATAAGAAGAGCCAGGTGCCAATGGGTCACACCTGTAATCCTAGCTGCTCAGACTGAGATCTGAGGATTGCAGTTTGAAATTAGGCTGGGCAGGAATGTTCATGAGAATCTTGTCTGCAGTTAAACAGCAAAAAACTGGAAGTGGAGCTGTGGCCCAAGTGGTGGGGTATAAACCTTGAGGGCAATTGCTAAGGGACAATGCCCAGGTCCTAAGTTCAAGCCCAAGTACCAGCATAATAAAGAAACAGGATGGATGTGTATAAGCTAAAGAAGAGGGACAGTGTGAGCCATGAGACAGATGCAAGGCCATGGAAGGGCTGAGGAATAAAGTTTAAATTGAGATGAACACTTTGCTCCTTTCTGATCAAAGGCATAATGGGTTAGGGTGGAATGCAAGGAGGCTAAGTAGATGAGGACTGGCTCTGAAGAGCAAGCCCAGATTTTTCTGGGAGGAGGCCTGGCTGCTCACAACTTCAGCATCTTACATTTGCACGACTTTAGAGTTTGGGAGGAGAATAGAAATAAAGGTGAGCGAAAGGACACTATCAAGATAAGGGAACTCCTGTCTGTAATCCATATTCAGACTATATAGTTTGATTTATTTAATTTTTTAATATACCAAGTCACAAAAAGTAAACTATCTCTCCATGGACTGTTTCATATTTTATATGAAATGATGCTTTACATGTATATCAAGCTTTTCTGAGGGCCTAGTCCCAGGGTTTTAAGAATATCACATCTGTAATAGCTATGGTTCCTACTTCCAAAGAATTAATCTTTTTATCCAACTGAGAAATTGAGACATTTACATAAGAAGTAACAATACAGTGATAGCAGCATAAGAAGATGTGGAGATTCAGAGAAGGGCAGAATGTCTTAAGGGCAGATCTGCACAGTCTCACTATTAAAGAGAGCTGCAGCCTGGCACTGGTGGCTCACACCTGGAATCCTAGCTACGTAGGAGGCTTAAATCTGAGGATCTGGTTCCAAGCCAGCTTAGGCAAGAAAGTCCATGATACTCTTATTTCCAATAAACTACCAAAAAAAAGCAGAAATAGAGCAGTGGATCAAGTGGTATAGAGTGCTAGCCTTGAGCAAAAGAAGCTGAGGGACCCAGACCCTCAGTTCAAGCCCAAGGATGTACACACACACACACACACACACACACACACACACACACACACACACACACACACACACACACACACACACACACACACACACACACACACACACACACACACACACACACACACACACACACACACACCCTGCTGAAACCAGGAATTATGAAGTCTGGTGATAGGAGGGATTCTGGATGGGGCTGGAGCAGTTGCTACATGACCAATGACAGAGTGTTTTCAAGAGGTAGTTTTTGTAAGGCCAACCATGTTCTTTTTTTTTTTTACATGAATTTTTTTTTTTTATTGTGAAAATACTGTACAGAGGGGTTACAATTACATGGGCAAGATAGTGAGTACATTTCTTATCAAGCATTGTAGCCTCCTCCTTTGTTTACCCTTCCCATCCCTTCCCATCTTCCCACCCCTCCCAATCCTCCCCCCCCCCCCCCCGCAAGTTGTAAAGTTCGTTTTTGACATGACAACTTGTAGTTCTCATTGTTGCAACAGGTCCATCTGCTTAGTTCAGTTGTATTCCAAGGGAACTGCAAAACTTTCTTAGAGTCAGACCAAAAACAGGACACAGGACATTAGGGGTAAAGGGGAAAAAGAGAACATTCTTGGGGAACTTAAATTCAGATTCAACCAATTTTCAAAGTAACAGCAACCAGAACATGAAGTAAGACGAGAAGACAGCCAACTAGAATAAAAATAGGCCACCGAGTATTGATAAGTCTGTCAAGTACCTGGGCTCTTTCCAAATATCTTTGTAGGGTAGCCTACTCTGGTTGGCTGGTTCTGGTTTGAAGGGAAGAAGAGAGAGAGAAACAGAAAGGTCACTTGAGCTCTGAGGTGCAGGAGATAGTTTTGATAGAATGCAAGGTGTTACATATATTGCCATACCTATCAAAGCAGCCTAAAACCAAGGTCACCTCAAACATCTCACAGCTTCCTCTTGGGTCCTTTCTAATTGGTCCTTTGTGTAGTGATGGAGGCAGAGATCAGTGTCTATAGACAGCTGTGCAAGGTGTCCATGAGCTCACTGATTCCAAGGGCAAATCAATGGGAGTTAGTCCAAGATTGGCCAAGTACAGTGAAAGTCACTGCACCTTTTACATTGTCACTTTTGACTAGACATTAAAAGGCAGCTGATTGGGGATATATGAGAGACAATTATTCTTGGTGCAGTGCAGCCAAGAGTCATCCATTCTGACCAAATGAGAAAGAGCTTAACAGATTTAAGACATTTGATCTATACATCGCTCAAATCCCAGACGGTTGGACTGATTGTTTTGTTCCCCCACTAATTATTTTTTGCCCCTGTATTGTTCCTGACACCATGTTCAGAATGAATCAGTGGAGTGGAAAAAATGATAGGACTCTGCTCAGCTAGAAAGGAAAACAGAGCTTTCAATGACATTGCTTTTCTTTTATTGGAACTGATTCATCAGTGGAAATTATTTTCTCCATTTCTCATACTGGCAATAGGGTCTCTACAATGTTCTAAGGTCTATGGTCAATTCTGGAAATGTCAAACAGCAAACAAAACTGACACAGCTTCTACTTTTGATTAAGCGTTGTCTGGATTTCCCAGAGGGGGAAAAAGGATTGTGGGAAGTGTTTAATGTATGAATGTTATGGCAGACGTCTGTCGAGAAATTGTATGGCCAATAGGTCGAGTGGCCACTTTCATATGTAGGATCCTGGTGGGGAGGTAGGTTCTCAGAGTTTCTTGAACTTTGTTGGCTCCTATTTCTAACAAAACAATGTTGTTGTTGTTTTTTTATTCCACCTCTGATTTTCAGTCTCCACTATAGGCATTTCTGAAGTGTAGTGAAAGAAAAGTGTTTGGCATCCTTTTTACATAAGACCATGAGCCCCTTGTATTAAGGAATTTTGGGTCACTTATCATAACATTAACCTGGTTCTATTCTATTTCCTATTCTCTACTTTTTTTCTTAGAAAATTTAACCTTATGCCTAGCTTTGACAATTGGTACAGAATGAGATAAGTCAAAGAAAATTCTTCAAGTCATGTCTTCCACTGAGCCCCAAACAGTTTCCTGAATCGGAAATCTTATGGGCTAAGTCCTTTAACATCCCTGGACTCACAACAGGAACGGTAGTGTTAGAAGGACTCGGTGTCAATGGAGCAGAGGTCACATCCATGATCTCTACTAATGCTCCTACCTTTTGATTTCATGGTGGCCAATGCAGTTCATGTGTGGCACCAAAATGCCAGTGCATGAAAATGGAGAAAGTGTGATGAGATCTAGAAATTGGAATTTAGAGTCAGAGCTGGCTTATATCAAACACTAGATGAAAATTGTCCAAGGAACTAAAATTGGTCTAAGGGATAATTGCTATTGTATTTAGATTCTTTATATATGACCCGATGCTTCTCTAAGAAGACATAGATGCCCTGCATATACTGACTGGTTAATTTTATATTATATCATTTGGTGTCCTGTTCATAGAGAGACATCTCTGTGACCTAAAAAAATTAAAGGCCTGCTCTAGATACTTAATTCCAATCAATTTACTTGAAATTTTAATCTGTTGGAAGACTACTTGCTATCCTATGAAGTGCTCCTGGACAAAAGTACACCTAATTTATTTCTTCTGAGAATGTATGACCATCTGACATTTGTCAGTACAGACATAGTCTCCTTACAGTATGGCCAAACCATTTAGTTCAGTGGGGGAGTCCCAGCAACACAACTCTAAGAATATGATCTGTAAGTGAACCCTTAAGTTTAAATCTGAATCAACTTCAAATTCTCTCCTCTTCCCTGAATGCCTTAAACTATATATGTGGGGGGGGGGCATTAGTTTTTTCAAGAGAGCAAATGAGGATCAGCAAAGTTTCAAACCTATATCAAGAAAAGTGCCCTGCAGAATGCTTCCCTAGCACCAGAGTGGTATGGTTGTTGCCATAAATTTTGGAGTCAGATAGACCTTGATTCCTATATCAATTCTGTAACTTATTAATAAGATGATGCGAAATAAGTAATTATTCTAAGACTGTTTTTTTTTTCTGTAGTGTAGAGGTATTAAGTGTTTGTTTCTTGACAGTTGCAAGCTCCGGAATCAACTATGGTAGCCAAGAAATGGATTTACTGAGTGACTGGAAAAGTATCAACAACTCAGTAACTATGATTAGGAAGGAAGGCAGAACAGCTATAAGGTCCTTGAATACTGTGATTGATATCCTTTTACCTTTAGGAATATTACATTCCCAGTTTTCATCTTCCAAAAACAAGGCACATTTGGTTCTATTTACTTATCTTCGACTACCAATCAATCTGTCTAGATGAGCAGTTACTTAGAACAGATGTGATAGGTTACCTATATGTACAAGTTGGGGGTGATCTCTTTTTTACATATCATATGATTTTTATTTTTTAATTTATTTTATTGTAAAGACGCTGTACAGATAGATTATGGTTACATGAGTAAGGTAATGAGTACCTTTCTTGTTGAACATTGTTACCATTCCTTTGTTTTTCTCCCATTATCCCTTCCTTCCCCAACTCCTCACCCCCCTCAAAGTTGTAAAGTTTATTTCCAACATAGTGTCTTGTGAGTATCGTTGAATGGGTCATACTTTGTCCTTGTTTCAGCATTTTGTTATTCCCCTTCCCTTCCCCAAATCAATTAAATATATGTACACGACACAGGGTACCAGAATCAAAGACAGTGATTTCCAGGGATAAACCAATGGGAAAATAAAAATGAAATAAAATAAGAAGACAGAACTAGATATAGTACATTAGTGACAACAAGGTCAACAACCAAAATAAAAGACCTGTTGTTTCTATGTCTTGGAGATCATTTCAATTAGCATCATTTTGTCTCTGCCAATACTATCCTTGGCATATACTAATTATTGCAAATGAAGGCAACTCTAGAACCTATGTTTCTTTGGGTCTGGCTTACTTTACTTAATATGCTTTTTTCCTTTCCGGCTTTTTTCCTTTTTGCTTATGTGGTGCTGAGGAATCGAACTCAGGGCCTCGTGCATGCAAGGCAAGCGCTCTACCACTGAGCCACCTTCCCAGCCCCTATGCTTTTTTCCAAGTCTTTCTTCTTTCTTATGAAAGGGGCGATATCATCTTTCTGATAAAAACATAAAATTCCATTGTTTATATATACCACATTTTCTAGATCCATTCATCTATTGAGGGGCACCAGGGTTGGTTCCATATCTTAGCTATGGTAAATAATGCTTCAATGAACATGGTTGTGCTGGTAGTTTTGGTGTGGTCTTGCTTGTGATCATTTGGATAAATGATAGATGCTTTTAAAAAAGAGTGAGTCATAACATTAGATTCATTTTACCATCTGCCATCCCCACTTGTCACAGGGCCATTATCCCTCAAAGTCCTGAGATTTCTCCTTTCCTGTTCAAGTGAGTCTTGTTCACTGATGTCAAGTGTTCATGGTAATCAAATACTCTCCAAGAAGACTTAAGTTCTCTGGAGAGAGGTTAGAATTGTACATCCTTTTGCAAGATGTCTTCATAGTACAATAGCTCAGATCCTTTCCCAGCATAAATGGTGCCTTGGATTTTATTCTTTTAATCTTAATTCACACCTGAATTCAAATTCTTTTCTGCCTTAAGGCCTAGGGAATATTCAGCAAAGGATGGGGACCATGTTGGTTTCCTCTAATGTTGTAAACCTCAATAGCTGGGAAAGAGTATATGTTGTAAAAGAATCTGACATTAGGAAAAAGTTATCAGACGCTCAACACAATTCTTAGCTATTTAATGTAACTTTGGCTAGTCTTTTCTAAAAATCATTCATGAAGGTCTTGTTTTCTCCTGTGGAGCTAGAATATTACTGCAGGTAAATGCGTATGCTCAACTTTCCCATACTGAATACCATATTGCAATCTTCAATTTCTCTTCCTTGCTTTTATGTGCTGGTAGCCACAGAAAGATATGTATATGTGTGATAGAGGACATATAAATAGCGTATCAATAAATAATAAAACCTTACTGAACTATTTTCTTAGTGCTCTTCCATAGTTAAGTCAGTAGATAACCAGCCACATGGTAACTCCTACACATTTTTTTCCTACATTTATTTTAATTACTTAATTTATTTATTTTATTGTCAAGGTGATGTACAGAAGGGTTACAACATAAGTATTAGTGCATATCTTGTCAAACTTGTTACCTCCTCTCTCATTTTTCTTCCACTTTCCCTTCCCCCCACACCCTCCCCCGAGTTGAACAGATTATTTCCAACATATTGTCTTGTGAGTATCATTGTTGCATTGGTTACCCACTTGTCCTTTGTCTTACCATTCTGTTGTTCCCCTTCCATTCCCTAATTCACATTATTTTCATCCTTCCATTTTTGGCAATTTCTGCTGTCTGCTAAAAGAATATTATCTTACAATAGTATCTTACAATCATATGCTTTTGAAAACATAAACTTTCCACAACAAAGAGAGTGGTGGAGAGGGCAAATCTAGTCTCCACAATTCCATTTATCTGACATCAGATGAAAATCAACAATATAGGTGTGAGGACCTTTCAAATGATAAGAGGAAAGGAAGGTAGGCACCAGCCAATTCCCTTCCTACTCAGAGACTCCCTTCCAGCCAACCCCTCTAGCTCACCCATTGTCTCTATGATTACAGAAACAGCAGTAGGAGTAAATTGGCCCAGGAAGGCTGAGACCCCACTCTTAAGTGAGGATGTATTTCCTGGTAACCATGACATCAGAAAGTAGTAGCATTGGTAGAGCTCACTGCTATGACCTGTGCTTCATCCTTGTTTCTAGAGGTGAGGCAATAGAAGTCCTGAGAAGTTAATATCACTCACCATAGAGCAACTGTAGAACAGTTGTGATTCATGATTCTGCACTCTCAATCCTTTGCACTTTTCATTTCACTAAGCAGCCTTCCCTTCCCATAGCAAAGTGTAGATTCTAAGGTTATTAGGAAAAGATAGCATATTTAAATATCTTTTCCTACAGTCTCTAGCACTATGCTATACACATACTCATACAATGTGGTTACCAAGTGTTGGAGGGCCTCAGGGCCCTGTGTTGCTGTGTTGGATCTCTCTGTCTTCACTCTCCTTGGATCCCTCATTCACAGCTGTGGTATCAAAGCTCATCTATATGCTGGTGATTTCTCCAATTGGGCTCTCTAGTCTAGAGCTGTCCTTGGAATCCTCATTTGTCTATGCAATATCATTGTTTAGATTTTTGACATAGATGCCTTAATCATATCATTGGAAAACAGATGCCTTGAGTTCTTTCCCCTTGTACCAAAGGTCTTTTACTTTCAGATTTTTCCGTCTCGGTAAGTGACATTACCACTGTCCTTGGGCATTTTTACCCCTACAGCATTCAGTTTATCTCACTGACTCCTGACAGCTCCTTGTCAAAAGCATTTTGTATCTCTGACTTCTGTCCCTCCCCTGTACTACTGCTGTAGGCTGAAACTACACCAGTGACTTCTTTGGGCAGCTAGGTAGTACTCAGTACATGATTAAAAAAACACAACCCTCTTTGGGTCCTCCTCACAATATTAAAGTTAGCTTCTCGAAATCACCATGTAGGCAGTAGATTGTTACCTTTGGTTCCCGTGACTTTTGGTCCGGAGAACTGATGTGTCTTTGGAGCTTCAAAAGTGATATGCATTTTCCACAAACACATCTCCAGCTCTTTGCCTACATGATGCTTTGTGAGTTAAATTCTGAAGATTAAGAACTTGTAGAGGACATGTTTTCTGTCCTTCATGAGCTCAGTCTTGTAGATGAGGATGGAAAAGTAATTTGCAAACTTTCAAGCCATCCAGAAAGGACAAGAATTCAGGGAGTAATCATAAGACAGGAAGAGATATAACAATTAGAAAGTGAGAGGACTAACCTGATTTAACACTCTATAACTGGTTTGGAATTCCCTGGGGTCTTTGCACCCCAGTACACTGATGGTAGAAACAACAGAAGCCATGGATTCTTAACATCGAATAAGATAAGTGGCTGCTTTTACTGGTTTCAATGTCACTGAGCAAGGGACCTTGTCTTATGATCATGCTTCCATGCCCACAGGGCTTTCAGGACCTTGATTTGGTCCTATGACCTTGAGATTGTTATTTGGGTCCTCTGGACTCACTGTTCTGCAGGAATATAATGAGGCAATTGAGTTTCATGCTCTCCTAGGGCCCTTCAACTTTAAAACTCTGTAATTCTCAAATGTCATCAGCTTGGCAATGCTTTCTCTTTGCCCAAGTAGAAGAATAAAGGTGAGTGAAGGGCAGGACAGGACTGTGAGCCCTTGTTTCTTGCACTCTGCAGAATTCTCAGGGTCAAGATGCTGGGTTTAGTTATATCTGTAGTGCACTAACATTTTAACTCTCAATAATTACCTTTGTACACTGAGTACACTTCAGGTCTGTGATATATAAACTTTGATGAAGATTAATTAGCTTTAGCTTTATTCAGAACATTTTTCTCTTGGTAGTATTTGGGTTTGAACTCAAGGCTTTACACTTGTTCAGCAACGCTTCTTTGATTTAGTTTTTTTTTTTCTTGATAGTCTCTGAAATTTTGGTCCAGGGCTGGCCTCAGACCACCTTACCTGTGAGTTCTATGTAACGGGAAATACAGCAGTGTGTCATTATTCCTGGCTTTTTTTTTTTTTTTTGCTTTTGTTTTTGAGATAGAGTCTCTCTCCCTTACCTGTTGCCTAAGATGACCTCAAACTCAGATCCTTCTGATCTCTACCTCCTAAAGAGTTGAAGTTGTAAGCATTAATTACCATGCTTGGATCTTCAGAGAATTAAAAGAGTATTCACTTTTTGGCCATTAATGAATAATGGCAGGTATCCAGGAGAGAGGTTTCCATGAAATACAAATTTATTGACACCAAGGCATCTCTACCTTATCCTTAGCCACAGTTGCTGCAATCATACAAATGTGTCTCTGGTGACAACGACAGAAAAATGCTCTCGTTTCTTTCATTTGTTCTCTTCCAATTCTGCAAGTTCCTCTACACCAGGCGCAGGATTGCATAGACCCCAGGGTGATGGCGAGCCTTAACTAAGACTAATCAAGAGATACTCTGCATTAGAAGTGATCCTCTTGCTCCAAAGAGGGTCAGGAAAACGTGTGCTAGTGATTTTGGACAGGCGGGGGACTTGGGAGAGTTTTCAAATGTCGCCACCTCCACTAGCATATCACCTGAGAACATGAAGGGCAGTGGTCTGGGGGTATGTGACAGCTGTTTATGAACCGCAGCACACCTGCTGCTGGCTGCAGTGCTGTCAAACTCGGGACATGGTGGCCATTTACATCGCTACTCCATCCCGTTATTACTGCATCTGCTGAACAGGACTTAACTGCCAGCCGACATCTGTCCATTATAATGCAATAAATTGAGATACGGCTAAATGATGAGAAACAAGTGCTTTGCGCTGCAGCACGAGGAGGTTGTGGCAGACTGTCCTCGTCTCTGCTTTCATGTTTCTGTTCACAGATAGATGAATCCATCATCAGTTTGAATTAAAAGGAAAGTAAAGCAAAGAGACCTCCTGTTTATTGAAAGGAGTTATCTACCGGCTTTACGATAGGTTTTTAATATGCACTGGGAAATTTAACCCTCCCATTCTCTGCAGGCTGCATAGGTACCTCTCTCCATTTCCAGATGAAGAAATGGAGGCCTACTTTATTCCAGAGTAACAAGTGAGTACCGTGTGCTAGGGACTATGCCCAGCACTCAGGGTATAAAGACGTTGACTGTGGTTCTCTTTGTAAATATAACATTATTTTCTGATACAGAAGGAAGGTGAGACATAAATACAGGGGGAAAATTGCATGGGAAGTATCTTGGATTGCGTGACAAAAGAGCTGAGGTTTGGCAGAAGAACAAGACTCCCTCCCCTAGGCACAAAAGACAAGAGGAAAATATTCCAGACAGAGGAAAAGATAGACAGAAGGAGAACAGATCAGAGCACCTTAGAGCAGTTTGACATGGTGATGATTGAGGAGTGAGAAATAAGAGCCCTTATTTAGGTAGGAGATTGGGTTCAGGGATACTTCTAACAGATGGAGAAGGAGACGATGGCAATGGGACTTAGTAACCACTGCACACAGCTTAAGTACAGCCAACTTGGGATAAGGATTTGGTCACTGGAGTCTATTGTTTCATTCAGCTACCTTGAATCAGTGGAGGTTCTTGTGCGGACTGGGGAGGACCAAGGTGACCACTGAAAGTACACAGCAACCAGTCAAACCAAAATCTGCTTTGGTGCCACTCTGAACAAGTGATTACCTCCTTCCGGGCCTTGGTTTCTTTACTTATTACTAGAAATTGGCAGTGGCTGTTAAATTGTCTTTTTAGAGACTTTGTTTTAAAGTGCACACCTACCTGTGAAAGACAGTTATGCTCTTTTCTGAATCTGAAATTTAGTCATTAAAACATGTCAGCTAGTGACTGTGTGTCTTCTTACACAGAAGTATGAGATCACTGCCTTGACAGATAAGTCTAGGAGACTCTTATTCCCAGCTAATCACTAAAAAGCAGGAAGTGGAGCTGTGACTCAAGTGCCAGGCATGAGCCAAAAAGCTAAGAGGCAGTGAGTTGAAGACCCTGAATCCAAGCCCTAGCACCAACACTAACAATAAAAAAGATCAAATGCCATGTATAATGGCACAGATCCATAATCCCAGCTGCTCAGGAGGCAGAGGCAAGAGATCTCAAGTTCAAAGCCAACCCAGGCAAAAGTAGTGAGACCCTATCTCAAAAACAAAAGACAAAGAGCTCTAGGCATGTCTCTAGGCCACATGCCTACCAAGTGCAAATCCTTGAGTTCAACCCCTGCTGCCACAAAAAATAAAAGCTGTAATAACAACAACAGAATAAAAACCAACAAATGAAAACATCCTGGGGCTGGTAGTTTTATCCTCTCATGTTCTTCTCTTGTAGAAATTACTCAGATATAATGTTTATGTTTCAGCATATGGTTTAGACTAGTGCTTCAAAGTGGTAAAGGGAGCATTAGGTGTCCCACAGCATGCTTTGCTCTATAGTCCACATGGTTTGGGTTTGGGAATCTAGACTTGATTGCTGTAGTTCTAAAACTCGCAAGAATTAAGTTACAATAGTACGCTGCAACTGATGATCTGTAGATCAAGCATGTACTTGGTGGAAACACTTTATTTCCCCTTGTACTGTAAATCTGACCATATTTGAGATGAAACTGAAGATCTACTCATTAGAGATAAGGAAATTATATTTATAATTTTCCCTGATCTTACCCCTCCTGTAGATTTGAGAATTATGTGTGTGAGCCCATAAAACACATTTGTATAGTTTTTTTTTTTTCCTCCAGTTTCTGGGACATTTCTCTGCTTCATTTCATCACAGGTTCTGTTTTACTCCAGCCTGAAATTGTTGAGGGCAAGAAATATTAGACATATCATACTCATGAATAGAAGCTCCCAAATCAAAAACTAAAAAGTGGCCTGACAATGAAAACCAGGCAGAGAATACAGTCTTAGGATTCTTTATTTTACCAGTAGGGCAAAAATCTCAGATATTAGCTAATTGAATTACTCTTATGCCCAAATATAGGAAACAATATTTTTAGTATCTCATTTTGCTTCCCGTGAAATTTCAATTTTTCAAAGAAAGCCCAACATTAGGTGTGTGTGTCTATATACTCATGATTTATTATGCAGTAGAACCAGCATGTTAAAGCACTAGCCTTAATCAGTTTCCTTCATAATTCTCTCTCTTTGGTAAATTTTATTTAGATCACTAGCCAATCAATTTAAAGGGGAGGTATAAGAAGGGAGGAGACATGCACATGTCTCCTTCCTCTTTCTATTTTCATCTCTCTTTTCTCACTCCAAGAATGACAAATGCACTCAGTTCAACCAAGATGATTCTGGAATGACAAGTACATTTGCAAGGTAGGCCTGGAAACCCCGGGTTTGAAGGACTGTTGAAAGACTCCCTTCTGTGGGCTATTGGACAGCTATTTCCCTGGCACAGAGATCCAATCTTTCCTGGAGAAGATCATTTCATGCTTCTTAGCATGTTTAACCTTTACAGCAAGGCCTTCTCATCAAAATGACAAACCCCAACAGAGCCTTCTAAGAGGCCAGTAAATCAGAAACCTTATGAAATCTGTGGGATTAGCTTTCTTCCCTTCTTTGTTCCCCCAGGGAATGAAAGTCTTGGGTTTTTCAGATTTTAATCTTCTCCACAGGCCTCCTTGTCTGAAACTTCCTGCTGTGGCCCGCTGGTATTTGAATATCATTTTCTTCGAGATGCCAAGGGCCACATACTGACACCAACTAAGGCTGGCACATTCTTTATCTCCATCAGTGATGTTGTAAAGGAAAGATAACTTTTTCCCTTGCTCTGATGTTTGGTTAGTTGGATTCTTCCCACCCCTGAAGATATCCTTTCTGGGTCTGAAGATAGTGGCTAACTCTTAATGTCACCATACCTGCCATGGCAGGAGCGGACCTCCTCTCCAGTTAGCTTGTCCTATTGTCCAGTCATCAATAAAACTTCTTTCACAAGCAGCCCAACATCTTAGCCACTGGATCACAGAGACCTCGCCTGAGCAAAGCTACAAAGTCAGGGCTTTGTTGAGAGTGGATTATAGAAACAGAAAATAAAAAAGAGCAATAAGAAACTGATAGCTCTGCAGGTGATGAGAGCACTTACTAGGGGTAGGAAGGGAACGGGTTTTTTGTAAAGTAGCTTTTAACATTTCCAAGTTGGGTAGGACCTGCAAGGTCTTTGGGTCTAATTTTATATGTGACCCACGATATTCCTTGATCGTTATTCCTAAATGGCTTTACAGACTCTACAGAAGCATGGATGTTTTCTCCACCTCGTGTCAGATATGCTTAGGCATGGTTAATTGATTCACTTTGTCTAAGATGGATCGGGTTTTCATTCCTAATTCACCTCTGAATAGGATTAAGGATAGAGGTATTTACCCAAGGTTTCCAAGATAGAAGATAAGGTGCACTTCTGGGTCTTTTCCTGAGATTGTTATTTTGTAATCTGTTTTCTCATCTGGCCCCCAAATCGAGAGAGCTCTTTAGAAATAGCCATTCAATTTGCAAAAAAAACATGAATAGAATTTTCTGCCTTACTTTTGGATCAGACTTTGGGATCCACACAAGACTTACCCAATAGATAAATGTCTTTCAGATACTTCCAATGACATAAACACTGGGGATAGATAGAACAATATAAGCCTAAACCCTCTTTGATGACACACTTCAGTCATTCGAAGGTGATGATCATTTTCCCACTGAAATGATAGTCTTTCTCTGGTTTTCTCCACCTGTCTTCTCCTCTTGTGACTTTGAGTTCCTTAACCATCCAGTAGTGATTGAAGAGTCAGGGAAGATGTAAGAAGGTTAGTCATGTACCAAATGGAAGCCTAGTTTCCTGTCCAGAGACCTTTGTAAAGTTGTCCAGCCCTTGGGGCTAGGTAGGTGGCTCAGTGGTAGAGTGCTTGCCTTGCATGTGAGAGGCTCTGGGTTCAATTCCTTAGCACCACATAAGCAGAGAACACCGGAAGTGGTGCTATGGCTCAAGCAGTAGAGCACTAGCCTTGCACAAAAGAAACCCAGGGACAGTGCACCAGGCCCAGAGTTCAAGCCCCAGAACCTATAAATAAATAAATTCTTTTATAATAATGATAAAAGGTCATCTATTTCTGTGCTAATAATTTACCGAGAAAGGATCGAAATTAAGTGATTTTCCTAATTTTCCCACATGGACAGGATGGGATTTGTTATTGTGTATTTTGAATCCCAGACTGGATGCTCTCTCTCCTACACCAGGGCCAGGCTGATCTCTTGCTTTGTGCCTTTGAAGATAACTACTCTGAATGTTTTCACACAAACTCAGTGGGTCTTTGTGAGTTTTTACATGTAATAGTCCCTTTATTTATTGCAGATAAGCTCAGCAATTAATTCACAGTTAGCAAGTTATGGCCTGGAAAAATCTCATTACCTAAACCTTACATTATCAACACATCTGCTTAAAAAGAGATGCTTAAAGAAATGTTCTGAGCAGTCTGATTCCTGATCATCTCCACAAAAAAGAGGAAGCTCTCAAAAGCAAACCTGGGGACAGTATTGTACTGGAAGGCATGAGATCCACTGTAATTCAATACTAAGGGAGTATGAAATGCAAATTCACTTTTATTGAACATTTACTTTGTGCTGGGTCTAATTTCATTCTTCAGATACAACAGATCAAAGGTAGAGAGAATTGGGTGAGAATATCATTTCCATCACTCATATGTCATGTAATTTTCATGTAACCTTGGCTGACTTGAACTGCTTTGTGCCTTGAGTTTCTAGAAACCTCAATAAACTTCTATAAAAGAACTCTGAGGTGACTGTGAGTTTTAAACTAGATGATTATTGAAAAATCCTAGTACACCTCCTGTAACTTTGTGTTTAATGAATGGATGAAAGTATTCTATAATGTAATTGTGAGCTAATAAAGTTTGAGGGATCCTTCTTCTTTTGTAGGTAATCAAATCAAAGATTGGAAAGATTAAAAAATTTGCCAAAGTCACAATCTTAGCAAAAGCTAGATGTAGAAATTTTTTTTCACTGTGTCTGCCAGATTTTCTATTACGCTTTTCTACTTCTGAAGGTAGATCAGATAGTTTTTAGAGTGAAGAAAGATGTCCTTTTTATTTTTCTTTTCTTTCTTTATTTTTTGTCAGTCGTGGGGCCTGAACTCTGGGCCTGGGTGCTGCCCCTCAGCTCTTTACCTCAAGGCTAGCAGTCTACCATTTGAGCCACAGCACCACTTCCGGCTTTTTCTGCTTATGTGGTGCTAAGGAATCGAACCCAGGGCCTCATGCATGCAAGGCAAGCACTCTACCACGGAGCCACCTTCCCAACCCTTCTTTTTAATTTTCTAAAGCTGGCTAAATTTAATTTTCTAAAGCTCTCCTTTAGGACTGTGGGGAGAGGGGAGTTACTCATAAGGAATAAGCAGAGATTGAAGCTGTATATTTAAAAGCCAGAATTTAGAAAAGTCTATCAGAATTTCTTACCTCTCTTTTCATATTTCGTATTTCAGGAGAGGAGAGAAACTAGAGGTCATAATATTTGTGGGGGGGAAGGAAGGCATGAAAGTGTATTTTGGGAAAAGTATTCCCTATCATGATTGACCTAGGGCTGCCATGTTGTCTGATTCATCCTTACATGCATGCACATACACAAATACTTCAGCCACCAAGCTGCACCTGTGTAATAGTTGTCTCCCTTGTCAGCCTCTTTCTCTAGACTGTGAGGTATTAAGCATGCATTCCCAGCGCCAGTGACAGAACACACACCGAGTCTGTGTTTGTGGGGGAACAAAATGAAAAGGTTCTCAAAATACTAAATTAATTAGGAATAATTCTGAAGCTTGCCATAGTAAAGTGTGAATTCTGATGTATTAATCGGTGGTTTTGGAGAAACTCAATACCTGCTACACGTCTGTATTATGCTCCACCTCCAATGACACGTCAGGATTTTCTATTGAACCTATGAGGGGATCTAGCTACAGTAGCATCTTACAGGACCTCCCTTAGGCTGGGTTGTAACCTCCTGGCCCTATAGCAACCACTCTTATGGACCACTGATAGCTACACAGAGGCAAGATTCTGTGCTGTTTATAGGATTGGTGGGGAGCCATGGGAAGAATGCAACCATGCAAAAAGAAGTAGGCTGTAGATGCAGAGAAAGCAATGTTCCCCTTTGTAACAACTGGTGGCCTGGTAGTTCTTGGTGAGAGGCACTATGTTGGGTGATGACCTGTTGCAATTGCCTGTTCCCTACGCATTTGTTCATACACTATCTCTTCCTTCTCCCTCCATCCTTTTTTTCTTCCTTACCCCTTTTCTCCTCATTGTTTCTTTCTGGGGGCTGGAAATATGTTTCTCTCTGTTTAACTGTGACCCTTTCTTCCTTCTCTCTATTCATCTGTTAATGGGCTTTCCTCTCCTAGAGCCATGAAACTGACCTTTGTTTTGGTTTTGGTTTGGTTTTGCCAAAATGATTGGCTTAGGGAGTCAGGGCTGACCAAAACTGCAGGGTGACTGGTTTCTAGCATCAGCATAGGCTGTCATCCAGTAGAAGAGGACAGAGCCCCTAAACCTCTGCAAGCACATTGTCTAGCCTGGGAATTAGCTTCTTTTTGAGCTACGATAAATGAGACAAGGTCTCTGCCAGGGAGAACAATCACCATTACACCAAGTAGCTAAAGTGTAAATGAAGAACATAGAATAGTTCATGGGATAGTCGCCATTAGAGGAATGGTTTTGGCAGCTGCGATGAAGCCCCCTGTTTGCCTGGATTTGCCCCCCTAAGTCTGTGTGTAAGTACAGACTGGGTGGATAGTATGATGTCCCAGAATTTATCCTCAGGCGGTTGAGCAGCCTTATTTTGTAAAACATAATTGGCAAATGCATTTTTCAAAGTTACCCTTTTCTCTTCTTTCTTCTCCTTGGCTTTCCTTCCACCTTCTTTCTTGTCTTGCCTGTAATCCTCTCAAACCACAACTAGTTTCTTTATGGTGTGAGGAATATGTTTGACCCCTTTCCATTGCTTTTCACTACAGAATGGTATTCCTGAAGGCTCTGATGGAGCAACTGATGTAATGAATCTTGATTTGGGAGGACTGTTATTCTATTTTCATAAAATAGAATATTCAATAAACGAATCTCTAGATGATGGCTTGGTTAGGGATGTTTGCCACTGTTAGGAAGAAACTTCATAAAGAATTGTCATTACTGGGATATTACCATCATAATAGGGCATGGAGCTTCATTTAAGGAAAAACAAACATTGATTTTTTTCATGATTATGACAATAATATAAATTTGTGGTAGAAAATTTAGAATACTGAGCTAGCTATTAATTCAGCTTTATTCATTTAACTAACAATAATCAAACTACTCTTTCATGGAAGACAAAGATAAATAAATTTATAAAGAATACAATTATACCAACCAGAAATGATAATTATTACCATATTGGTATTTTTCCTTTGGGCAATGGATGTATATGTAAATACATTTTGATGTCATTTTGTAAATAATTTTTTATCCTGATTTTTGTTCAGTTCCCAGTTTTGTCAGAAATTATCTCATCATTGCATAGTTATAGTATAATTTCAATTTAGCTTTACATGACTTTTGTCTCATCACAAAGAAATCTTCACAAATATGATTGCAAATATGACTTTGCAATAGGTCTGTTTTCCAGCTGTGGCTTCAGCAATAATGTTATCACAGTATAAGATATTCCCAAATTTATACCAAGCAGTATTTAAAATTTACACTGATAGATCTGTGGAGAGGTCAGGGTGGCTCATTCTAAAGCTGTGAAATGGCTGAATGTGGTCAAGGCTTCAAGTTAGAACCAGGCTTGTTCCATGCTTTCCATAATCTACATTAACTGGGAGCTACTCAGGAAATATTCTCTTGACCAAAAATAAGAGAGCCAGGGAGAACACAGAAGCAATCACAAGTTGGCCAAAGACCAGTTACCTAGGGCCCCTAATGCACCCTCATATAAGTAGGGACCACAGGACCTTTTTTCAATCACATGTGAACATAGAGGCTTCTCCACTGTTCTGTTTTGTGCATTGTAGTTTTGATGTGTCTTCCTTTTTGCTACTTGACTCATCATACCTGTAACAGTTTAATTTCTTGCCTCACAGCTGTCTCCAAGACCAGACAAGAAACTAGTTCTGATTTTAATGTATAGAATGTGGCTATTATTTTAGAAAGATTTAAAGAAATGAAATCCAAGATTGGAGGGTTGGTTCCAGGAGATTTACAGCCTCAGCATCTAGAGAGGAGACAGAAGTTGTGATACTGGGTTTGTCAGGTCCATTAAGTTGGCAGCCGAGGAAAGAGAGAGCAGCACGTGGTCTTCAGGCAAGGGAAAGGTTTATTTGCAGGCCGCCTTTGGTCAAGTTGGAAGCCCACACAACAGGAATAAAAACCAAGGCAGCGGCTGGAGAAAGTGTGGCCATAACAGAGGGGGAGGTTACCTCAGGGAGGGGGGAGGTGACTGCCTCCAAGTGGGCCAGTTACTTAGGTGATGCAGGTACTGGGCGGAGACTTCACCAAGAAGAGGGAGGAGTCTGCTCTGCCTTCCCAGGGTGGAAGCTGTACTCCAAAAACAAGGGAGAAAAGCCAGAAGAGGCTATGGTACTTGGATTCCCCCCCTGGGAGTAGTAAGGAAGGACTGAATCTAATTTTGGGGTTCTTTTAAATGTTTAGAGTTATAAATATTCATACTTATGGATGAGACTGATTGACTTTTCAAGTCTAATTTTCTACTTGATTTTTTTTTATCAAGACTTTGAGGAATGTGCATTGCTTTGGGGTTCTGATATACAGGCTTTATTTTTTCTAATTCTAGTCTTTGCACTTGGAGTCAGGGTTCTTTATTGATGGGCCTCTCCATTTTCTTTTAACATGTTGACTTTAGAAAATTAGTGCTATATTTTCCCAATGAGATAGCATATTCTAGGAAACCTAGGCCATGCCTAGTCTAGTCTTTTCCATGCCCCAGTACCTCGTCTATCAATGTGTACAACATGTGTTTATTGATGTTGATAGCTCAAGGCACAGTTAGGCTTTTCATAAAAGGCTTTCTAGATGTAATGTGTGTGTGTGGATTTGTGTGTGCCACCACTGGGGCTTGAACTCAGTACCTCATGTTCTCACTTGACTTTTTTGCTCAGGGCTAGAAGTGCTCTACCACTTGAGCCATACGTCCATTTCTGGCTTTTAGTTAAAGTCTCACGGACTTTTCTGACTTGCGTGGCTTTGAACTGTGATCCTCAGATCTCATCCTCCTGAGTAGCAAAGATTGTAGGCATGAGCCATCAACACCGGAAAAATGTATTTTTTTAAAAACAGATATATTTTCCTTCCAATGCACATACTCTTTATAAAAGAAAATTCCAGTAAGGAACCTGTTTTGTTTATTGATTTTAGTGATAATTTCTCAGGGAAGAATGTTACCACCTAAGCAGGGTTGGCCAGGGCCAAGGCATCAGTCATAGCTAAAAGAGACTGTCTCAAGTAGTCAGAAGTAACAAGGAGATGGATGAAACTTATTCACTTTAATAACTTCTATTCCAGAGGACATTTTCCTGGCTGGAAGAGCTTGTTTCTGTATGTCTATTATATTGCATGAGTACTTAGTAAAAGAAAGGGGAAATTGATTTGGGACCTTTTGTGGTTGAAAAGGGATATTGTAGTAGATAATATTATAAAATGTTAGCAGAAATCTATCTGTTACCTGTATCATTTACTTCTATTTGGCAAATATTTATTAGGTCTTCATAGCATGATAGGCAAAGGATACAAAGGCAGAAACACATCTTCAGTCTTCAGGGATCCTCAAATCATCCGATGGATAATTGGTAATACCTCCAGGAAGAAGGATTGCACATGAAGCCCACGTAACTCAGATCTAGTCTCACTGCTGTTTAAGCAAGACTGATTAGAGATAGAAGAGGAGGAAGGAAGAGGATGGTCCCAGACTTTAGTCAGAATAGAACTTCCATTTCCCAGAAACAATGGATATGACAAGACTTTTCCTTCAAGAAGCAGATTCTGTTAGTATTGAGTGTTATCTTTGTATGTGTTCTGTCAGTGTGACCAATATTTGAAGATCTCACAGGAAAATCAAAGAAGGACAGTTAAAAAAGGAAAGCTTTATTTTGATTCACAATTTAAGAAGTTTCAGTCCAGGGTCAACTGATTTCATTATGTGTGAGGATGGGCAAGGCAGAATATCAAGATGAAAGAGGTTGATAGAGTAGAGCAGCTCACTTTATAGGAGCTGGGAAATAGAGAAAGAAACAGAAAAGTATCAAGACAAGCTAGACTCCCTGAGGACACACAATCAGTGGCCTGGCTTCCTTCAGATAGGTCTACCTTCTCAGAAAATTGCCATCATCTCCCAGTAATGACTATTTGTTGATTAACCTATTGAGTTGATTTGTTGATTAACCTGTTGGTTAATTTAAAGCCCTCATGATCCATTCACGTCTCAATGATTCTTCCAGCAGGTGGACAATCTTTCAGCAAATGATCCTTTTTAGGGGGAGATCTCTCATTTGCAAAGCATGAGGAAAGAGTTCTAATGTAAGAAAAAATAACAACCAAATTTCAAGTGAATCAAACACAAGTCTGAAGCATCATCTGCAAAAATCACTGACAACACAACCCTACACAGTATAAACAGACAGACAGACAGACAGACAGACACACACACACACACACACACACACACACAATCTTTCCAGCTGTTGGTCTATGTATCTGCCTCTCCTGACTGATAAATGAGTCATAGTTCCAGATATAAGATGAAAATAAGGGTCTTCTATTAAAAGCTGTCAGATACCAATTTGAAATCTAACCTGATTGCTTTTTGAGTTTTGCTTCCCATCATCCTGCTGGGCTTGTCTATGTTGGACATTGGGATGTAGATGAAAGGCAGGGGAGTATAGTGGATTGGTAGGAGTACAGACAGCATTTGATTAGAAGCCATTCACTTAGCTATATTGTTTAGATCAAATCATTTAAGTTCTCTAAGCCTTATTTTCCTCCACCAAGTATTTGGTGGCCTAATGGCACTGCTAAGCTAGTTTGTTTTGAGATGAGGCTGAGTAGTCGGTAGAGCTTTCTCTCATCCCTTTCCCTCCCCTCTTCCCTTCATTTCCTAATGTGTTTAGTTTTTGTGATGTGGGATATGTCATTTGCTGGGGTGTGAAAAAAAATGAGTGTTTGGTTTATTCTTTTTTGGTCGGGCATGGGACTTGAACTCTGGGCCTAAGTGCTGCCCCTGAGCTCTTCAGCTCAAGGCTAGTGCTCTACCAATTGAGCCACAGCACCAGTTCCTTGTTTATTCATTTTTATACCTGCCCTTCTACCCTCCTAATCTCCAATTTATTCCACAAAGCATGAAGTCACATACAAATAAGACAGGAAGTGGTCCTGTCTTTTCATGCTTCTCCTGGGGTTGTTCAGATCTGTTTGAGTGATTTGGGATCTAAAAGTTTGAAATATCCCATTGCTACTCAGAGATCCAAGCACAGTTCTCAAGTGCACTGTGAGATATCCTAATAGAATTAACACAAGAGGTCTTTACCTGTTCCCCTGGAATGAACCCTAAAACTCTGCTGAACCCAGAAAGGGTCTTGCAGCTAGCCAGGGCTGCCCCAGCCTATGCACTTTGCAGAACTAGGGGATGGAGGCCCTCCGCTTTATGCTCTAGGTAGGGGATGGAAACCTACAGCTACAGCTGTGCCCACGAAGCCCTTTGCTGTCCAACCCCCACCCTCCACCCTCCACCCAGTCAGGGGAAGGAAAGAATTACCAGGAAGCAGCATAAAAAAAAGGCGGGGAGGGAGTTGGGATGGGAACATTTTCAAATTAATTTCAGAAATCCAGTCTTAGCTAGAAACGACAGCTGTGAATTTAATCGCTGAAACTCTTTCCATTCAAAAGCAGCCTGTGTCCCAGCGGAACGAGGACATTATCAAGCAGTTAAGTCGTTGGAAGCTGCTTAGGGGTTGGTAAGTAGTCTGCAGAGAAAGGAGAGCTGGATCATCTGTGGCTGTGACCTGAGGGGAGCAGGCACCCCTCCCTGCCACCACCCCACTGTGGGACCGGGGATTGTTGTGGCATGTCCATCCCTGTATCTGCCTTGTAAGGAGAAGCTCCTGCCACAGACTTGGCCTCAAGAAGGGAATGGTTTGTTTTTTGGGTGTGGGAAGTCAGGAAGAGTTGTGCTTTTCTTTTCGTTCTTTTTTCTTTTGGTCAGTTGTGGGGCTTGAACTCTGGGCTTGGGCACTGTCTCTGAGCTCTTCAGCTCAAGGCTAGTGCTCTACCACTTGAGCTACAGAGCCACTTCCGGTTTGCTGGTGGTTAATTGGAGATAAGAATGTCATAGACTTTCCTGCTCTGGCTGGCTTTGAACCTTGATCTTCAGCTCTCAGCCTCCTGAGTAGCTAGGATTACAGGCATGAGCCACCAGCGCCCAATGAGTTAGGCTTTTCAGCATTCTCACAAGTGATGACAGTTACAACACCCACAACTACAATACGTCCCAACAATACAATAGCTAATGTTGACATGACTGAAACTCCTTATTGAGTCACTACAGAGCATCATCTCTGTGTCGGGCATGGAGCTAACCACCAGGAATGCATTGAGGGCAGCAATCCTCCCCCAAATGGAGTTGACAGTTGAATTTAGAATGATATTAAGTGGTATAGCTGATGAACCCAAGCTGGTCTCAGAGATACTAACTCATGTCTTTGAGCATCTGCAATTCTCAATCTAGAGGATAGAAGTAAAGTGATAGGCAAACCCTACCCCCTTCCTTACCCCACTCACATCTCACATTCCAACCTTAGAGACTACTATTTGTCCTTGGCCTCCTTTTGGGTGTTGCTCACAGGAATTGAAAGCACCTGCCAAAAAATCACCAGACCTTTTTCCAATCTATTTGTTACCTTGGTCCATTTCAAGGACAAAGCTCACAGCCTAGAAAAGGAATCTGGTTAGACACAGGGCCCCCAAATGTACTCCCCTCTTTATTCTTTCTCCTTCCTTGTCTTTCCTCCTTCTTCACTTTGTTTTATCTATTTTATTTCATTTTTTTCATTTTCCCTGTAGGAGTGGGGTTTTAAAGCAGAGCCAGAACAAACAGGCATCCAATCAGAAGAGTAATGAGAAGGCAGATGGAGGAAGGAGCTGTGAGTAAAGCAAAAACAGGCAGGGGTGGTATAGGCGTGGACTGGTGCAGTTCTCCCAGGGCTAATGGGCCTGTAGAAGAAAAAGAAATTGCAGCCATAATGCGCAGGCCCTGTCAGCTGTGAATACACATTAAAATGACAGACATGCAGTGGCTGTCCCAGCAATACCACAATGGTCTTATGAAGCTTTCTCCACCCTCCTCCAGGGCTTGCCTGTGAACAAGCACCAAGTCTCCTCTCTCTTCTTCAGATCCCATTCTCTGCCATCAGTTCTCCATTGCTGATTTCTCTCCCCTCCCCCTCGTCCCTTAAGTCTGGATCAGCCCAAGTATTCTGTGTCCATTAGGAATGCCACCTGCCAAAAGCGGAAAAAACAACCCAAGAATAGCTTAGACAAAGAAAGAGGTTTCTTTCTTACATATTAAGCATTCCTGACCGAGCTGGTGCAGAGTTTATGACACAACAATGCCATTAGGGAGTGAGATCTATTTTCCCTCCACCATCCACAACAGGTTGACTTTTAGCCTCATTTCTTACCTTGTGATCAGAGTAGACTTTCATACATCCAGACAGCACATCCTCATTCCAGCTTGGGGGGGGGGGGGAGGGAGAAGAGAGAGAGGAGGGAGAGGAGAGAAGAGAGAGAAGAAGGGGAGAAAGGACAACTGATTTTCCTCCACAGAAACCCTCATATATAACAAGTTCATTTGTCCATCCTAAGAACAGTCATGGAAATACGCAGTTACCATTCTTTGCTTGGACCAGCCTTCTAATCATGCTTTATGTCCTGTTGGTGGGGCAGGTCCTACTTTCTTCAGCAAAAAGGGCTCTCAGATCATATCTTCACAAACTCCAGGCTTCTGTTGTTAGGAAAGTGGGGGAAGTAGTGTCTGTAAGTCATGGACAGTGGGTGCCATTCTTTGAGATCCTATTTTGCTTGTCTTCAGTCTTGCTTGCCTGAGAGTCTCTTAATTTGGAGGCAGACATAGAAAGGGATGCTCCTTTAAGCAAATATTTTTGATGTTCAAAACTAGCCCTTGTACATCCCACCGCCACATTATAATCCACACAGGATCAACTCAGAACAAGGAAAAGATCCTTAAAGCTGTCAGAGAGAAAAGGGTAATCACTTATAAAGGGAAACCAATTAGAATCACCTCAGATTTCTCAGCAGAGACAATCAAAGCAAGAAGAGCCTGGAATGATGTATGCCATGCCCTAAAAACAAACAACTATCAACCAAGAATACTGTACCCAGCTAAACTCTCCTTCATAACTGAAGGCCAAATAAAAACCTTCCATAGCAAAGAAAAATTGAAACAATACATCTCCACCAAACCAGCCCTACAAAAGATTCTTAAAGATGTACTACACATAGAAAAACAACAAGACCGCAATAAAGGCCAAGAAACTGCACCCAAACTGAGAATCCAAGAACCATAGGAAGAACCCAGTTTTCGCAGCCCCCAAGAAGGTGGATAACATGGCAGGAACTCCCAAATACCTCTCAGTCCTATCTCTTAATGTTAACGGACTGAATTCTCCAATTAAGCGACATAGACTGTCTAGTTGGATTAAAAAACAAGACCCTTCTATCTGCTGTCTGCAGGAGTCACATCTTGCCCGTAAAAACAAACACATTTTCAATGTTAAAGGCTGGAACAAAATCTACCAAGCAAACAGACCGCATAAACAGGCGGGAGTTGCAATCCTAATATCAGATAAAATAGACTTCAAATTAAAATTCATGAAAAGAGATAAAGAAGGTCGCTACATACTAATTAAAGGATCTCTCCTTCAGGAGGATATTACAATTCTAAATATCTATTCGCCAAACAATGGAGCACCCAAATTTATCAAAGAAACACTACTTTCCCTCAAATCCCATATAGATCCAAAGACATTAATTGTTGGGGATTTTAACACACCACTCTCCCCACTAGATAGATCAACTCGGCAAAAACTCAACAGAGAAACCACAGATCTAAACAGCTGCATAGATCAACTAGACTTAACAGACATTTACCGAACATTTCACCCAGCAGCATCAGAATACACGTTTTTCTCAGCAGCACATGGAACGTTTTTTTTTTTTTTTTTTTAATTTTATTTTATTTTAATTGAGAACATACTGTACAGAGGGGTTACAATTACATGGGCAGGAAAATGCATACATTTCTTACCAAGCATTGCAGCCTCCTCCTTCGTTTACCCTTCACCTCCCTTCCCAGCCTCCCCCCTCCCCCCCCACCCAATCATACCCCCCCTTCCCCCCCCCCCACCGACATTGTAAAGCTGGTTTTGACATGACATTTTGTACTTCTCATTGTTGCAACAGGTCCACCTGAATCCTTAAACGACTTGTTTGTCCCCGTCTCCTCCACATGTTATACTGACTTCAAATATAGTGAAAGCAGGGGTTACACTGTGGGGGAGGGACATACAAAGCAACAAAGAAATAATATTATAAATGCGTTAGAAACACATGCATGAAAGAAACAAAAACATTAAAATACATATTTGAGGGTTCGTTTTCCTAACATCACATTCTCTGACTTTTTCCGCTTGACTCATACCTATACTAGATATTGCAAATAAGGGAAACCATGGGACCTATGTTTCTTTGGGCCTGGCTTACTTCACTTAATATAATTTTTTCCAAGCTTTTCCATTTCCTAACAAATGGGGCAATGTCATTCTTTCTGATGGAGGCATAGAATTCCATTGTGTATATATACCACATCTTAAACCACCCAACAACAAATCCTCAAAGAAACAACTGCCCAATAAGTAAGTGGGCGAAAGACCTAAAGAGAAGCTTCTCTGAAGAAGAAAGAAGGATGGCCAATAGACACATGAAGAAATGTTCAACATCCCTAGCCATAAAAGAAATGCAAATCAAAACAACATTGAGATATCACCTCATTCCAGTTAGAACAGCAAAAATCAAGAACTCTAACAACAACAGATGCTGGAGGGGATGTGGACAGAAAGGAACCTTACTTCATTGTTGGTGGGAATGTAAACTTGTTCAACCACTTTGGAAAGCAGTATGGAGGTTCCTCAAAAGACTCCATATAGAGTTCCCCAATGACCCAGCAATCCCACTTTTGGGCATTTACCCAAATGACCACAAACAAGGCCACACTAAAGCTACCAGCACAACTATGTTTATTGCAGCATTATTTACCATAGCTAAGATATGGAACCAACCCAGATGCCCCTCAGTAGATGAATGGATCAAAAAGATGTGGTATATATACACAATGGAATTCTATGCCTCCATCAGAAAGAATGACACATGGAACGCTTTTTAAAATAGACCACATTTTAGGCCACAAAGCAAACTTGTCTAAATATAGAAACATTGAAGTTATACCTTGCATTCTCTCTGACCACAAGGGAATAAAATTAGAACTCAACACCAAAAGCCACCAAAGAAAGTCCGGTAACACATGGAGGCTGAACAACACACTGCTGAATCATGAGTGGGTCATGGAAGAGATTAGAAAGGAAATTCAAATGTTCATCCTATTCAACAAAAATGAACACACAAAATACCAGCTCCTCTGGGACACAGCAAAGGCAGTCCTCAGAGGCAAGTTTACAGCTCTGAGCTCCTACATCAATAAATTGGAGAGATCTGAAACTAACAATTTAATGACACATCTAAACCTCCTTGAAAAAGAGCAGCAAGATAAACCCCAATCCAGTAGACGGAAAGAAATAATCAAAATTAAATCAGAATTAAATGAATTAGAATCCAAAAAAACTATAGAAAGAATCAACAAAACAAAGAGTTGGTTCTTCGAAAAACTTAACAAAATTGACAGACCCTTAGCAAATCTTATCAGAAAAAGAAGAGAACACACCCAAATTAATAAACTCAGAGATGAGAATGGAAACATCACCATGGAAACAACCAAGATTCAGAACATTATAAGGGAATACTTCTCAAAACTTTATGCTAATAAGTTTGAGAACTTGACAGAAATGGACCTCTTCCTAGCAAATATTGACATGCCAAAACTAAACCAAGATGAGTTAAACTATCTTAACAGGCCCATATCAAGCATTGAAATAGAAACAGCAATAAGAGACCTCCCAGCTAAGAAAAGTCCAGGACCAGATGGTTTTACAGCGGAATTTTACAAGGCCTTCAAAGCAGAGCTCACACCAATTCTCCTCCAACTCTTCAATGAAATTGGAAGAGAAAGCTCACTACCGAACACATTCCATGAAGCCATCATAACCCTCATCCCAAAACCAGGCAGGGACTCATCAAAGAAAGAGAACTATAGACCCATTTCTTTGATGAACATTGATGCAAAACTTCTCAACAAAATTTTGGCTAACCGACTTCAACAATTCATCCAAAAAATCATACACCACGATCAAACAGGATTCATTTCAGGGATGCAAAGCTGGTTCAATATACGCAAATCAATTAATATTATTCATCACATCAACAGGAGCAAGAATAAGAACCACATGGTTATCTCAATAGACGCAGAAAAAGCATTGGACAAGATCCAACACCCCTTTATGATGAAGGTTTTGGAAAAATTAGGAATCCATGGAACATTCCTCAATACAATAAAGGCTGTATATGAAAACCTACAGCCAGCATTATACTCAATGGTGAAAAACTAAAGCCATTTCCTCTTAACTCAGGAACAAGACAAGGTTGCCCACTCTCTCCACTTCTCTTCAATCTAGTAGTAGAATGCCTAGCTACAGCAATAAGACAAGATGCAGACATAAAGGGGATCCAAATAGGGAAAGAAGAAATAAAACTCTCCCTCTTTGCAGATGACATGATCTTGTATTTAAAGAATCCCATAGACTCCACTCCCAAATTACTCAAGCTGATTCAAAACTTTGGCAAAGTAGCAGGTTATAAAATTAACCCCCAAAAATCAATGGCTTTTCTGTATGCCAACAATGAGAAAAGTGTGGCTGAAATTAGGAAAGCAACTCCATTTGTAATAGCCCCACAAAAAATAAAATACCTAGGAATTAACTTAACTAAAGAAGTGAAGGACCTCTATGATGAAAACTTTAAAATCTTGAAAAAGGAAATCAACACAGAACTTAAAAAATGGCAAAACCTCCCATGCTCCTGGATTGGAAAGATTAACATCATGAAAATGGCAATACTTCCCAAGGCTATCTACAAATTCAATGCAATACCTATCAAAATTCCACCCTCATTCTTCAAGGAAATAGAAGAGGCAATCCAAAAATTCATATGGAACAATAAAAGACCCCGAATAGCAAAAACGCTCCTCAACGGAAAGAACACTGCTGGAGGAATATCAATACCAAATTTCAAACTCTACTATAAAGCCATAGTAATCAAAACAGCTTGGTATTGGCATAAGAACAGACCTCAGGACCAATGGAATAGAATTGAAAACCCAGAAATGAACCTACAGACCTATAGCCATCTAATCTTCGATAAGGGAGCTAAAACAATAGAATGGAAGACAGACAGCCTCTTCAGTAAATGGTGCTGGCAAAACTGGTTAACTACATGTAGAAAACTAAAGCTAGATCCTTATATATCACCGTGCACCAGAATCAACTCCAAATGGATCAAAGACCTTGAACTCAAAGCAGACACTCTGAAAACATTACAGGATGGAATAGGAGAAACCCTGGGTCTCCTTGGCTCAGGCCGAAATTTTCTGAATAGAGACCCAGAAACACAACAAATCAAAGAAAGGTTGGACAAATGGGATTGTATAAGGTTGCAGAGCTTCTGCAGGGCAAATGACATAGCTAGCAAGATCAATAGAAAGCCCACGGACTGGGAGAAGATCTTTACTAGCCATACAACGGACAAGGGTCTCATATCTAAAATATACTTGGAACTCAAAAAATTAAACCACCCAACAACAAATCCTCAAAGAAGCAACTGCCCAATAAGTAAGTGGGCGAAAGACTTAAAGAGAAGCTTCTCTGAAGAAGAAAGAAGGATGGCCAATAGACACATGAAGAAATGTTCAACATCCCTAGCCATAAAAGAAATGCAAATCAAAACAACATTGAGATATCACCTCACTCCAGTTAGAACAGCAAAAATCAAGAACTCTAACAACAACAGATGCTGGAGGGGATGTGGACAGAAAGGAACCTTACTTCATTGTTGGTGGGAATGTAAACTTGTTCAACCACTTTGGAAAGCAGTATGGAGGTTCCTCAAAAGACTTCACATAGAACTCCCCTATGACCCAGCAATCCCACTTTTGGGCATTTACCCTAATGTTTACAAAAAAGACCACACTAAAGCTACCAGCACAACTATGTTTATTGCAGCATTATTTACCATAGCTAAGATATGGAACCAACCCAGATGCCCCTCAGTAGATGAATGGATCAAGAAAATGTGGTATATATACACAATGGAATTCTATGCCTCCATCAGAAAGAATGACATTGCCCCATTTGTTAGGAAATGGAAAGGCTTGGAAAAAATTATATTAAGTGAAGTAAGCCAAACCCAAAGAAACATAGGTCCCATGGTTTCCCTTATTTGCAATATCTAGCATAGGTATGAGTCAAGCGGAAAAAGTCAGAGAATGTGATGTTAGGAAAACGAACCCTCAAATATGTATTTTAATGTTTTTGTTTCTTTCATGCATGTGTTTCTAACGCATTTATAAGATTATTTCTTGGTTGCTTTGTATGTCCCTCCCCCACAGTGTAACCCCTGCTTTCACTATATTTGATGCCAGTATAACATGTGGAGGAGATGGGGACAAACAAGTCGTTTAAGGATTCAGGTGGACCTGTTGCAACAATGAGAAGTACAAAATGTCATGTCAAAACCAGCTTTACAATGTCGGAGGGGGGGAAGGAGGGGTATGATTGGGTGGGGGGGAAGGGGTGAGGCTGGGAAGGGAGGTGAAGGGTAAACAAAGGAGGAGGCTGCAATGCTTGGTAAGAAATGTATGCATTATCCTGCCCATGTAATTGTAACCCCTCTGTACAGTATGTTCTCAAATAAAATAAAATTAAATTTAAAAAAAAAAAAAAAAAAACTAGCCCTTGTGTAGCTGCTGACATGCCATTTCCTTAGCACTCTATCTCTGGCTTAGATGCCTAGTTGGGGAAGAAGTTTGTGTATTTGGTTCTGTGGCCTTATCCACTGGTTAGACTGACTTCATTTGCCTGCATGAACATCACTGGATGTTTTGGAGCTTAAGAACCCAGACAGTTCTTCATGCTAACCTCCCTACAAATAATAATTAAGAACTTGCCTCTTTCTTTCTCTTTCTCTCTCACTCTCTTACAACCATGCTCTTCTTTTATTCCATCACATCTCAGATTTCTCCTGTCTTGCCATTATCTGCCAACTAGTAGTGATATTAGAAAAGATACCCAAGTTTACCAGCAAGACAGTGTGTTCATTTTTCAACTTATAGTGGAGCTCTATAATTTGCAGGGGATTTTTACATATGTTAATCATTAATACTGCACTACTGCTTCCCACATTTCTGTGTCCTTTGCATGAAGCTCCTGTGAAAACAATTTGTTAGGACTTAGTGTCTTCTGCATGGATATTAAGAACCTAAGTATCAGCCAGATTCTCTTTGTACATTGGCTTCATGAAAACTCAGTGTCGATGCTCTATTTTTAGTTCTGTGGCCAAGTTATCTGTGATAGTTTTCCTCCTTGAGAATAAGTGATACATTGAAGTTTATATTTTTTCCCAGTTATAAGTTACATTTTGTTGGCTCTAACCTTTTAAGTTAACACATTTTTGCAACACATCTAAAACCTTGTTGAGCGAGGCCATATATAGATGAAAATCACTGTGAAATAATCTCTTTGATACTTATTTTATGTGATAAGTGTATTGAGTTAACTAACACTGAGATGACAGTGATAGTTTCTGTTAGCTACCTAGTCTGGCTGATTGGCCAAGTTTCAGCTCGGAGTAGGTATTATGCAGCTTTTTATCACTCTAATAAAAGAGGGAAGGTAACTTATAAATTGAAAACTTTTATTTATCTCGGTTCTAGGGATTCAAAGATGTGGTGGCTGCATTTGCGTAGTTCTAGTGAGGACTTTGTGGTAAACGGTGAACACAAATGATGGAATCATGAGTGAGAGTGGTCAGTAACATTCCAAGCCAGGAAGGAGAGAGAATGGTAAGGGGCAACATGTGTTCCTTTTATTACAACTCACTCACAGGAGAACTTACAAAGAGGTAGTAGCATGTGATTTCTCTCATACCAATAACCTAAAGACCTCCCACTGGGTCTTATCTCCACTTGAGATGGAAGATAACCTTGTTGATAAGATGGTTCCACCAACTGTCAACAGTGCCGCCCTGGGACCAAACTTTTAATCACTGTAATCACAGTGGAACCTTGAGGACATGGACTACATTTGAACTGTAGTGGAGTGTTATATAAAGAGGCACAGACAACTAGTATCCTCCAAACCAGGATAAATGCTACCATTATCAGTGAACAATGACCATTCTAGGGCTCATGATCAGTAGGGAAACCCAGATCTCCAAGGATATAATTTCCTGTGAAGACATGTAGGAACTCTCATTATGTCTGTAATGAAGAGCTCAATGGCAGGATTCCTCTTAAAATCCCTCTGGTTCCTCCCTCTCTACTGAACAACAGTTGGGAAGATATGATAGAAAGGAATGGACACCTCCAAGAGACTCATTTATATGGTGTGTAATCCAAAGAAGTAGGATTGCCAGAGAGTCATAGAAATATGTAATTCACAAATGATTACAGCCTCCAAGCCTTGATTTCTTTTCACTCTGTTTTCTTTTTTAATTTTAACCACTTTGTTGAGGTATGGCGGATATACAAAAAGCTACAGAGGTAAGCTTGAAGTTAAGTGTAAGATCATAAAAACCTAACCATGCTATCAACTGATGCATCCCTTCCACAAATTTCCCTTCATATTTTTACACTTCATGTGTATGGTAGGAACATATAAGATTTTCCCTTGTAACAAAAATTTAAGTGTCTGGTTCAGTACTATTAACTGTAGGCACCATTCTATACAGTAGATCTTACTAATTTTGTATAACTAAAACTTTATGCTCTGTAACCCAAATGCTTTCTCAAAAAAAAAAAAGAAAACCCAAACCAAAACAAAAAAAACCCCAAAGTGCTAATTCAATTAATCTATCAAAGTTTTCACAAATGTAGAAAAAGTTTATCTCATAGCCTTTCTGTCTCATGTTCAAATTGTAGGGGTTTTTTTTTTTTTGGTGTGAACTGGACTAAATGGGTCAAGGGGTTGGAGGCTGGTATTCTGAAATCCTGACCTTGAACTAGGTTGTTGCCTTAAGCTGTAGTGCAGATTCTTTCCAACAAATGATGCTTTCAATAGACTAATGGCTTCCTTCCCTCGCCTCCCCTCTACCCCAGTGTGAATTTTCTCCTAGCTAGCTTCCCTAAGGAGAGGATGGCATCTGGTGATGGTTTCCTTCCACATCTTCAACTAGAATGGTGCAGCTGAAGCATATGAGAGCACAGTGGTGTTGGAAAGACCAAGGTGTTAGGAATGAAACAAACATACAAGCCCACCTGCTTTCTCCTGCATTTGGCTCTGAAGGCAATAAGTGGTTTCACATTCAATTTTGGCAGTTTTGCTACTTACCTCCCAGAGTTGCATTAACAGGCCCTAAATAACACTAATTAGAAAATTCAATTAAGAACTATTTCAGAGCTATGGAAGGTAATGACTATAAATAAAAAAATACAGTGTATCATTTATTGCACACATGTTGTATAAATACCTTGCTTTGCCTAAACATTTGTTAAGCAACATTAAATTTAAAGGGTGTCAACATTAGCTGACACTATGTAGAGTTATTACTGAAACTTAAACTCCATTTTCTATATGGAATTAGAGCAAATTTGGCCAGGGTGTGGCTGACATGTTGATCACAAATTCCTAATGTCCACCAAGAGTAGAATTAGGACCAGGATAAAAGCCCATCATTAACTATGTAATACTACTCATTTCATTTTGAAGGTAATGAATGTTTATGGGCAAATGAATGTTTTAGTTCCTCTTTATAATAATTTATCACAGTAGCTGCCTACAAATAGACTTCACTAAGAATGCTCACCTTTTAACTACAAGTCTTTAATTTCCTACTTGTACATAACGAACTTAATTGTCTATACGTTGTTATGTCAGTCATTTATAACTTAATAAATTGGCTACTTATTATTTA
Source organism: Dipodomys spectabilis (assembly GCF_019054845.1). Lineage (NCBI taxonomy): Eukaryota > Metazoa > Chordata > Mammalia > Rodentia > Heteromyidae > Dipodomys > Dipodomys spectabilis. The sequence goes on along the minus strand of NW_024870834.1, from coordinate 16,258,977 downwards.
AAGTATAATATTTTTATTATCAATCATAATCACTTTTTTGTTCAAACTGAGCTTTATTTAGTTTACTGACAGAGACAGAGAAATCTTATGTTATCTGGTTTCTGTAGGGAAATGCTTGTGAGACCATGGGCACTTGGATTTGAATTCCAAATTCCAAGCTCAATTAATGTGGTCACTTTTCATGAAAGATTATAGCCTCTCAATGCCTCAGTTTTTCTTTCTGAAAATGTTTTATCTGCCCCATTGGCAATAATCACCAACCTTATAGAGTTAGAACTATGTTCTGATCAGCAGACTGGTAAGCACATCAAGGTCTTCATCTCCTGGACATAAAATTAGTTAAGGTCCAAGACATGAATATCATAATATCTGCTTACAAATGTACAAGAAATAAAATCTCAAGAGACCTATGCTCTTCTTAGCAAGATTTGTACTGTATGCACTTTTCTGTCTTCTAGAGAAGCTCAATTATAATCCAAAAGTTGCGCTGGTGAGATCTGAATCAGAAAATAAAGGAATACAGATCATCTTGACCAAATTCTTCAGCTGTGATGGCTTGTTGCTGTGTCTGCTCTTTATGCAAAGCTTTGTCAACATCCCTGAATACTATATGCTGACCAAGATGCTATCTCTTACAGGAAAAGCTGACAGTCCACCAAAGGGAGATTTGCAACTCTCCTTTCCCCTCATCCATTTTCCATTGCTGATACTTTCTGATTGGCATATCATTTCTTTATCTACATCAGTGTCTTCTGTAACATTAACATAGAACCAACAGACTAGAACCATTCCTTGTCTTTAAGTTACATTGGCTTTCCCTATTTTGAGTGAGCCTTGGTGTATTCATTTGTTATTTTCTCAGAAGATCATCTTATGTCCATTACATCTGTTATTTTCCAAGATCCTTTCATTTTACTTCTTTCTCTTGACTCCAAAGGGCAGAGTGGTATCAGGCACAATGTATTTTCTTTGTTCATGTATTGAAAGGGGACCATTTTATTATAAACATTCAGTCATACTCATTGGACTGGGATGTAGCTCAGTGGCAAAGCGCTTGCCTAGCAAGTGCAACGTCCTGGGTTCAATCCCCAGTACCAAAAAAGAAAAAAAAAACCCAAAAACAAAAATCGTTCAATCATACTCAATAAGAGAATAGCATTTGCAAGTGTTGGGTCTGCCCTGAGAACACCCCCTCCCTACTTCCTCTTCACCTGCCTGAAACCAGTACTTACCCAACTGTCAATCACCTGACTGTAAGTCAGAAGAAGGTCCCAGACTTTGGGTCACTTCCTTATCCACTGAGGTCATTTCCTGAAACTACCCTGGTCACTCCTCCCTCTGACATGGAGAGGTTACCCAGGCTCTCAGATCACTTCAGCATTTGCTGTGGCCCCACCTCCCACCTTTCCCTATGTAATCTGGCTCAACACAAGTTCCCGCCCCTGTTTTCCCTTTTCTTCTCCCCTGCAAGCCTTCATCTCTTTCGGGTCAGCAGTTTGTACATCCCCAATAAGCTTTTTTCTACCTGAACCATGTGGTGGTCTTCTTGAAGGAAACCTTACATCTAGCTCCTTTTCTATTTTGTTTTTGTTTTGTTTAGCATCTCAACAATTGAGAGACTCTTTTTTTGGATTAGAATTTACTTAGTTTCCAAGAATACATATATTGTATAAAACAACAAGAGTTGAAACAGCCAGAACTGGATTCCAGTCCCAAGATTTCCTTAATCTCTCTGGCCCTCTATCTCCTCTCCCTGTGAAGTTACAGTTGCTGTAACTTATGGGGATTGTAAAACAAGATTGAATACTTGAATTAACACATATAGTAAGAACTCAATACATGATAGTTTATTTCTACTTAAAGTAGGATAGTGACTTATAAAAGAAATATTAAAATGCATTTTGTGCAACAACTGGTATTTACAAGGTCTGATTTTGACAGTTGACATATATGATAAAAATGACAGAATGCCCAAGGCTTATTAGATTAAGAGGGCTGCTAAGATCCTCTAAGCTGGAAGTAGATTTTTTTCCCCACAGCTATAAGGTTGGCTTCTAATGGGTCAGAAATGACATAGGTTTGTGGCACCTTCCCTAAGTCCCATTCTTGGGAGATGTAGCAGTGTCATGCTGGGTTGTTTTATGTGAGAATCACAGGGGCCTTTATAAATTTCACCAAAGCCTGTTCTTTGCTGGGAGCCTGTAACTGTATGAGTTGACATTTAGTAGGATAATTCTTATAATGGAGCTAGTCTGGGGGACAAAATCTAGCTACTTTGTTTACCTTAGGATGATACCATTTTATGGATGATATGACTCCATTCTCCATGTCTTGATTTGTCAAAGTGGGAGTCTTGCCATGAAGAGGAAATTTTAAACACCCTACACAATTGTACCAGATGACCTTATCTAAAATAAGAACTGAGTTAGTGCTCTCTATTTGAGGACAGTGGGAATGTAAACTCATGGGATTGTTTGTGGGAGAGGGACAGATGCCTGAATGGCCATGGATTCACTCACTTATACTCAGCCAGGACTTATGCAGCCATATCTCATAGGATCCTCATATAGTCATCACACTGAGTAGCGTAGCTATGAGGGTGTGTCTTTTCAACAGATTATTCAGCCAAAGTGTTAATGCAGCTATAGCTAAGACAGATGGAAAGAAAACTTGGGAAAGGTTTTGAGAGCCATGTCCTAATATATCCATAAAGGCAGAAAAATGCCTGAAATTTGTTCATATCTTGATCTACAGAGGTGGTCAAAAATCAGATTATGCTTCTGCTTATAAAGTCAGTGGCCAGCAAAGTCGGGACAATGCATTTTAGAGAAAAGTAAAGATGGGTGCTAGGATGTTAAGTCAGTTGTCATATCCCCAAATTCAGGCTCAAGGCTGAGAATCCAGTGCCCCACCCTTCTCCAGGTTGCCTCTGGCTAGGGGGCTGGGGGAGAAGAGGGAAATTAAGGGGTCAACAGACTTAATTTACATTTTTGTGGTATGTGTGTGCTAGCTCTGGGCCTCGCATTCTTGCTTGGCCTTTTTGCTCAAGACTGGCTCTCTCCCACTTACAACCCACCTCCACGTCTAGCTTTTTGATGACTAATTGGAGATTGGGATCACTCAGATTTGTTTACCCTGGGCTGACTTTGAATGATGACCCTCAGTTTTCAGCCTTCTGGATAGTTAGAATTATAGAATTCTATAGGATTCTACAGGATTCTTGTGTCAGAATTATAATCCACCAGTGCCCTGTGGAATCTTTATGTGAGTGCAGAGCAAGTTCTTCACTTCCCAAAGCCTTAGTTTTCTCATTGGTGATGTAGAGCTCATAAATCAAAATTCTATTCTTACCTGGATGAAATGTAAGTTTATATGTTCAATAAGCATTTGTTTCTTTGCTCTTTCCTGTTTCTCAGCAAAGGAGCCCAGGACAACAAGCTTTAGTGATCTGTGAAGACTCTATAATTGGTATATAGCAAGAGAAAGAGCAAGAAGTCAATCATAGTTTTTGGTTCTCTGTTACATGAACTCTGGTGGTATTTATAGAGTTCAAATAGAGAGCAGGAGTTTTTCTTGCTTTGTTTTTAAAAAGTTGTCCTCTCCTTCCTTCCTTCCTTCCTTCCTTCCTTCCTTCCTCCCTCCCTCCATCTTTCTTTCTTTCTTTCTTTCTTTCTTTCTTTCTTTCTTTCTTTCTTTCTTTCTTTCTTTCTTTCTTTCTTTCTTTCTTTCTTTCTTTCTTTCTTTCTTTCTTTCTTTCTTTCTTTCTTTCTTTCTTTCTTTCTTTCTTTCTTTCTTTCTTTCTTTCTTTCTTTCTTTCTTTCTTTCTGCCTGCAGTTCTTCCTTAGTTGAACTTCAAAATCCTATTCTGTACTTTGTATTTTTCTTATTAGTTCTGTAGAATATGACATTACATTCAGGCGTAACCAAATTTTTGGAGGCTTCATTACTCAGACAGCTAAAACTGACTCTTTTCACAAAAGCAGCTCTGTTAGCTTGCAGATTATTTCTCTCTCTTCCTTAAAGACCCTTTTTATATCCACAGTTTTGCTTTTAATTTATTTGTCTCTTCCCCCTATACCTTGATCTAAAGCTTTTGTGGGATATATGTGGGGAATTTCTCCCAGTCCATGTTGGAGAATAATAATTCTCTAATAAATATACTTGTTTTAGTCCTTTCCTTTTCATTCTCCATGACAAGAGAGAGCCAGATTCTGGTAAAGTGATTAGGTAAAGTACATACTCTCAGGAAGATGTGAGTGAGGGTAGATAGGCACTTTCTATTCTTTCTCACTTTTCATAATTCATTTCTTTGTAACAGATAATTCATGAGTCTTTACTCTGTGCTGGGTGCTATGCCAGGTCCAGTGGGGGTATGTAAGTGAATGAAACAGAACTCTTTATTGAGCATGCTCGTATTACCCTGTCACATCAAGGGGCATGCAGCACTCCATGGTATGCCAACCTAGTATAAATGAAGAATAGAAGGTTGGTTAGGAGTTAGCTAGCCAGGGGAAGGGTGCATTCAAGCCAAAGAGATTGTGTATTCCAAGACCCAAGGCCAACCAAGGGCATAGTATAAGGGGAAAGTGTGGAGAAAGTGGAAAAACAAAAGCGTGGAGAGGAACACCAGGTTAGATAGAAAAGGTAGGCAAGCGTATAAACAAGTTATGGATTTTATCCTGAAGCCAACATTTGGACATTTTAAATGAGGTATTAGCGTGGTGTACAATTTATTTAAAAATTATCATTCTGACATAGATAGTGGTAGCAGAGATAGAAATATAACTTAACAGATGAGTTAAGATTTGGGTTTTTAGATTTTTTTTTTTTTGCTTATATGGTGCTGAGGAATCGAACCCATGGCCTCAGGAATGCAAGGCAAGCGCTCTACCACTGAGCCACCTTCCCAGCCCCAGATTTGGGTTTTTAAATGAGAAGATATACTGAGGAAAGAAGGGAGAGAGGAGAGTCAAGTATATAACTTCCCTGAGAGAGTTAATCTAATGAGCTGTTTGGCAGTACAATATAAAAATGCAAATATATGGTTGAGGCAACCCTAATGAGTAATTTACAGCAGACTTGGGCATGGTCATCTAAAGCAGTGGCTATCAGGAATATCAGATGTCACAGAGGCACGCCCAGGATAGAGGAGGGCAGAGCCCCCTTGAAGCTCAGTTTCTGCCTTTGCTGACTTAAAGCAATGTGCTAGGTGGGCTCAGAAATGCTCTTTCTTTAGCAGAGAGTTGGGTACTTTTTCCTCATAAAACCCCAAATGTAAGAGTCTGACCACATTCTGTTGATTTCCCTTAGAAAGTCAGAGAGGGAAGAGACCAATAATTTCCTGAGGAAGTGAAGCAATTAATTGTCAAATGGGCTGAGCAGCAAGTACTTCCTGGCTCTACTGTGGGCCTCCTGATGAATGGACATGGACCTTGTGGTAAAGACATGGCTCTTGCAATGCACAGAAACTATTGATTCTGAGTTGACAAATGAGAAACAAATCCAATCTAACCAGCCAATCAGAACTCCCGATTTTACCCCAAATAATGCCCATTGATTGCTAGTACTATTGCTAAGAAAAACTTTCACTATCATTTCACCTTCAGTGCCCTTGATCCAAACTCTCAGCCTTCTCCTAATTTCATTTGCAGTTAAGACTTGATTCATTAAAAGAAATTGATTCCTTCGGCTGATTGTTGAGTCACTTATTAGTTTCACTTGCATACATGAAGTACTGTATAGGTTTATTTAATAGCTCAAGAGATTTTAAAAAAGCGGAGCTATTTTAATAATAGTTTTCAAGTCAGAGATTAACATTAGAGGAATGTCAGAGGTACTGGTTTATTTCATTTATTCATATGCAACTTCAGTGTGTCTGTCCGTTAATCCTCGGGGAATATAGACTTGGCTTGGCAGAGTGTTGGTCCAGTCTTCTTGGGGTTTCTTTTCTCCACCTTTCTGTTCATTTGGACTTCAGGGCAGAAACTGAAATGTGTGTGTGTGTGTGTGTGTGTGTGTGTGTGTGTGTGTGTGTGTGTGGTGTGTGTGTGTGTGTGTGTGTGTGTGTGTGTGTGTGTGTGTGTACCAGCATGACACGATGACACCGATCCTGTGTCTCCACTTCCAAGACACATTGGGTGGATTCTTAGTTTAGAATTCTTATCCATTGTGAGACTGACTGGTTGAATATTAAGCTGTATTGTTGAGCTATAGTTACTTCAGACTCCCACCTCCCAGCCTGATCTACCTTCTTTTGTTTGAGTACAAGGCCTTTGTAAATGGCTCACTAGGGTTTCTTCTCTGGAAGCTCTAAGAAGGCTTGCTGAATGCAGCTTCTGTCCATATCAACCTTTCCACTGGGCACACACCCATCAGTTGACTTAAAGAACAATTTCAGGTCCCTGCTGAGGCTAGATAATTCCTTAGGGACAATAGGGATTATCTCCTCTTCTATTGCTTAAGCTTTGTTCTGTGTTCTTTGCATAATCTCAAGAGCAGATAAATTCCAGATAACCTGGAATTTATATGAAATTTTCAATCTCTGTTTGCCCAATGGGTTCTTTGTGGGTTATGATATGGAAGACCTTTTGCAGAATGACACTTTCAGTCTTAGAGAAGGTAACAATGACATATTCTGGGCCCATGAATGAACAAACCATTCCTTTCACTGAAAGGGGGCAGCCACAGGAATCAGGAGCTTGGACAGGTCTCAAATGTCGGGTGTAGGCAGCCTTACCATGCTTAATTCCAATGTGATGTGAGAAATAACAAATGCAAATGAGGAGGGTTGTGTTGAGTCTGAATGTGTTTTCTCCATGTTTTTAACAGGTAATACACTGGTCTCATATTACGAAAGCTATTATCATAAGACAGCCAAGAAATCTGTTGAGGACAAGACTTTGAGAAACCAGAGAAGTTACCCAAAGATCAGTATTTTAAACTGCTTAATCTTCTTCTAGACCCCCACCAATAAAGGAATGGACCCACGCCTAAACTTAATCTCTGATATCTAAATCTGGCTAGACGTGCTGGCCTTAAGCATTAGGCTGTTAGGTTTTTGAGTTCCTGTAGTGTTTCTCTGTGTCTTCCTAGTGGTGAAGGTCAAGGACTGGCCTCTGGGTTACTTCCAGGGCTCTGAGAGGGCCAGAGTTCCCAGAGCTCTGGTAACCAGTGCTGGCCCTTCCTTCAGTTCCTCTTTGATAGTTCATTTCTCAAAGACACCCCCACCACCACCACCACCACCACCAGGGAACAGGTTTCTAGAATTCTATCATGACAATTCTACAATATTGAAAATATATTGAGCTGCCATTTGGAGTGACAAGCAAAATTCCCACAAGGAGGATGGTTTTGTTATGAGGCTTAACCTCTCGAGGAGAGAGAGTTTCTCTGAAGTTTTAAAAGCAGAAATCCTACTTTGGGGCTACAAAGGCAGTTATGCTCAGGGTTTTTCTTGTGTGTGTGTGTGTGTGTGTGTGTGTGTGTGTGTGTGTGTGTGTGTATGTGTATGTATATATATATATATATGTGTATATATATATATATGGGGGGAGGGGAATGTCCCTACATTGTTTACAATTTCACAATTAATGGTTTCTGCAGCCCAGAAGAAGATGTAAACAGGGGAGGAGAGGATGCTTGGTGGTTCTTGCAGAAGCTAGGGCTGGGCAGGGAATTCAGCTGCCTTCTACAGTATTCCCCTTATTCTACTGAGTAAAGAAGAGCACTTGCTTATGTTAAAGCTACAGTTTGTGTGCAGATAATTAATCACAATGTTAACCAGGTATTTTTGCATCACTAATGCAAGGGAGGGTTCCAGGCAGCTACTCATTTCTTCTCTCCCTGCCAGTCTGGGGCCTTCTTCTTCATTCCTTTTGTTCTTAGAGGCCCTGTCTCCCAAAGCTTTGTTGTTACAACTAGTGCTAATCTAAAAATCACAGTTATTAGACTTCCGTAAGTTCCCCAAAGTGGATGATTTGGCTGTGGGTATGTTATTAAGTCTTGGACACACACACACGCAGTCCAGCCAGCCTTCCTAATTAAGGGATCTGCCCTCTCTCTCTTCCACCACTGCTGGCTACTCCTAAGAGCAAGCTTGCTTCAACTAAAGGGAATGGGAGAGGGAAGTGCATAGGGAACGTAAGTGAAACTGCTTCAGGAGTGAGGTCTTTCCCAGACAGTGAGGCCCAAGGCACAGAATACACACCTGGGAGCCTGATAGAAATGAATCACCCCAGACCTATTGGATTGCATTTTATAGTTTAACAAAACCTTCCAGTGATTATTTATAAGTTAAAGTTAGAGAGGAACTCACTGGGCGCAGGAAACAGATGGTAGTGAATCTCAGGACTCAAACTAGGACGTTCTTCATTGTTAGGCAATGATGAGTTACTCCACAAGAAGAATTTCCTCAGAAGTTGCAGTCATCCAGTGGCAAGTGATCAGGAATATTTGTGACATTCCCAAGAAATGGTGCTTGTGTATGTGTATGCTTGCACATATTTTAAAAAGAACAATTTTCTGAGGCATGAAAGAATAATGATGTCACTGGAGAAATAGACATTCATAACTTCTCTATACCAGCTCTTTTAGATTGGAGTACAAGGCAAATATGGAATCCTCTTTAGGAATTTTCGGGGAAGACAGTGTTACATATTGCTGTTCAGGCACTGTTGGAAGAAGAGATGCTACTCTGATTCCAAAAACACTAACCCGTTTAGAAGTGGGGACCTATACCAGGCTAAGGCCTGTGACCAGGAAAGTCCCACCCATGGAGTCAGTTCCTATTGGCTGAAAATGTGGGGCAGAGCAGAATATGAGACATTTAGGAGAGAGAGGCTAACATCAGTTTCTGCAGGGGCTCTAAGTCTGCTCAGTTAGGACTTCTTCTCCAGACAATGGGAAGTTGTTGAGAAGGTTTTCACTGAGAATTGAGGGCAGGAAGCAGGCAAGAAGGCAGGGTCCCAACTGTACCCCTCATCCAGGCCACAGTGTCTCAGCACTAAAGGAAGCGGAGCTCACTATAGGCTGGAGGCAAGGGAGTGTGGGTGTTGTCCCTCCCACTGTGATGGGGACTATACCCTAAGACACATGACCCTGCGTGTCAACTCGGAAACCACACAGGCATACCTCACTCTCCCCTTAAAAGATCAGACAGGGAGAAAGAAGAGACTCAATTTGGGAAAATGATGAAATGAATGATCTTCATGTCTAAAGGACCGTTGCCAGTATTGACAGATACTCGATCCCTCCACTCATGAGACCCAGGGACTGTTGTAGGTACTAGGATACAACAGCAGGTAAAAACAAGAGAAAGAAATCCTCTATTTTGGGGGCTTACCTTTGGGGTTGGGGCTAGACCTCCTTTCATTTCAGCCATTAGGTTCTTCATTTCACAGACAATGACACTGCTGGCATTTTATGTAGCTAGTGAATCTACCCTCTTCCTTTGTGGCCTCAGCTATAGGATATGTTAAGTGAAAGGGCTTTAAAAAAATTGAATCCATTTTCTCTCAGCCCTGTGGATGTGTAAAGGAAAATTTGCTATTGTCAGGTGTCATTTTTTTTTTATACTCTCAGTGACTAATGATAATGACAGCTAAATAATGAATACTTATTCTGTTCCAGACGGGCCTAAGTATTGTATCTGATTAATTCAGTCAATCCCCACCAAACTCAGGAATCATCCTCAGTGTTTTACAGAGTAGGAAATGGAAGCTTTGAATGGGGCATCACATACCAAGGTTGTAACTGGCAGAGCTACAAGCCCAAAAGGGAAATCCAGCTACAGTACTGTGCATGCAGGTCTTGGGGAGGGCTTTACATGCGCACTGGTTCTCTCAGAGAACAAGCCAGAAAGTAAAGTTTTAGATGAGATCTGGTACTGTCACCTCCCTTCACTGCTATCACCCGTCTTCTTTAGCCACAACTTAAAGAGTAAGAGGAAAAAAAATCTGTTATAAACAAACAAACAAACCCAGCTGAGTGCCAGTGGTTCATGCCTGTAATCCTAGCAACTGAGGAAACTGAGATCTGAGGATGGTGGTTCCAAGCCACCCCAAGCAGAAAAGTCCATGAGACTGTTATCTCTAATGAATCACCAATCAATCACAGAAAGGTAGAAATACAGCTGTAGCCCAACTGGTAGAGCAGAGCCCTAGCTTTGGGCACAAAAGCTCAGGGACAGTGCCAGGCCCAGAGTTCAAGCCCCAAGATGGGCAAAAATAAATAAACCCAAGCTTGCCAATGGTGGCTTATACTGTAATCCTAGCTACTCAGGAGGCTAAGATCTGAGGGTTAAAGTTCAAAGCCAACCCCAACAAGAAAGACTCTGATCCTCCTATCTTCAGTTATCCACCAAAATGCCAGAAGGGGGAGCTGTGGCTCAAGTGGTAGAGTGTTAGCCTTGAGCAAGAAAGCGAAGGGATAGTCCAGAGGGCCTGAGTTCAAGCCCCAGTTATTAACATGAAAGAAAGAAAGAAGAAAGAAGGAAAGAAGAAAGAAAGAAAGAAAGAAAGGAAAGAAAGAAGGAAGAAAGGAAGAAAGAAAGAAGAAAGAAAGAAAGAAAAAGAAAGAAAGAAAGGAAGGAAGGAAGGAAGGAAAGAAGGAAGGAAGAAAGGAAGAAAGAAAGAAAAGAAAGAAAGGAAGGAAAGAAAGAAAGGAAGGAAGGAAGGAAGGAAGGAAGGAAGGAAGGAAGGAAGGAAGGAAGGAAGGAAGGAAGGAAGGAAGGAAGGAAGCACCACTAGGCATATTAAAATTGTAAGGAGTTTTGAGTATTCAGAGATTCACGATCAGACCAAGAGACTGCAAGAGGTTCAGAAAATCTTTTATAAGATGGTTGTGAAAGGAGGACAAAAAATATTTCTTGATGGGTTAAAGTGCAATATCTGCAGCTAGAGGTTAAGTGGTAGATTTCTTACTGGTTAAGTTTAAATTTTGTTTTCCCAGGCTAAGATCATTCACTCTTAAGTTTGGTTTTCTTTGTTCGGATCCCAGGGTATTCGAGTATTAGGGTACCACAAAGCCCTGCCTCAACCTTCCCCTCTATATCTCTGCCCCAGTTTTTTAGTATCCTCAGCCACATCATTCTCACAATGCCAGCCAGCCAGGCCTTCTTTTGGCTCACAAGTCATTCTCTGTCTTCTTACCACAGAGATTTACCTGTCCTGTTCCCAATCCTCCCCCACCCTGGCCCTGGCCCCCATGTTTCTCCAAGAACAATTGAGAGCTCAGCTTATGTTTTCTGGAATGCCTTTTATTCCCTAGCTAGACCACATCCCATGGTTATGGAGTCTGCTATTCCCATGTTCCTCCCGTTCTTATGTCCCAACGCTTACGAAAATGGTCATTTTATACCTTAGGGCAGTGTGATCTCCCTCATTAACAGTGTGGCCTGGGAACTTGGTGGAAGAGTAGAGTCTCTCATTACACCCTTGACCTATGAAACACAAACTTGAAGTGGCTGAAGTACAGCAATCCATGTTTTACTAGGTTGTCCTGTTGACCCCAATGTCCATGTAGGCTCAAGAGCTACTGATTCACATGCATCGTGTGTGTGTGTGTGTGTGTGTGTGTGTGTGTGTGTGTGTGTGTGTGTGTATGTGTGTGTGTGCTGGTCTAGAGGATTGAACTCGGAGCCAGGGCATTGTGAGCTCTTTTGGTACTTAATCGGAGAAAAGAGTCTCACAGACTTTCTTGCTGGAGCTAGAATTTGAACCAGCTCTCAGCTGGAAACCAGGATTGCAGTCGTGAGCCACTGATACCCAGCTTACATGCATCTTTAAGTTGATGATTTCCTACCCACAGAGGCTATTGGTACCAACAAGACAAAAGACCAGACCAAATTGTTCCTCACTGAATACCTTCACCTCTTATTCAGTATAGAGTAGGTCTGTAGTTTAGTGCATTGATGAGTCCGCTTGATTTTTTTTTTTTTTTAGATATGGTTTCCACTTTACAGATTAAAAAAAAAAAAAAAAGAAAGAAAAGCAAGAAAAGAAAGCCAGGCTTTGGGGAGTTTTAGGATTTGTTTGAAAGTTTTCATTTTAATTTTGCCTCTCTAGGGCTAGGCATGGGTAGGGCAGCAGTGAATCTAAAAGATCTCCCCCTTGGAGAAGATTGCAGCAATGTGATAGCTCTAGGGGAGAGCCATCTTTGTGGAATAAATTCTAGGATATTTCATGGACAGAGCTGGAAATAAAGATTGGCAGAGCTCTAGTTTGCTTCCTGCCTACCCCAGCCTTCACGGAGCCTCCTTCATCACATGCTCCTGGGGCAACCGAAATGGATGTGATCCTCAAAGAGCTCATAATACCTACTTGTCTTATACACAGAGTGTATGTATACTAATCAGGCACAGATTTTTATTAAAGATGCAAGGCAAACAGTGATATATATTAAAAATGATTTTTCACTTGGATATGAATTCTTCCACTTGAGAAATATAGATTAGGCATTGGCATGTTTTTGAACATGAATGTTATCAAAGATAGTGCTTTATGAGGTGCTCATAGCAACAAAATAATATTGGGGAGACTTTATTTCCCATTGGATTATTTACCCAAAGCTAGCTATTGTCTACCACTAAACTAGACAATGTGAATCTGTGTATATTTTATGTGGGAAGTATCAAATCCAAGGAAAACAATTCCCACGTTTTGAAAACTTCTAAATGGTCTATCATAGAATGGAAATGTGCTTTTATTTGCTTTATAAAATCACTTATTTCATTTCTCCCTCATTCCCACTTTTTAAAATTGCCTTTGTTTTTTTTTAAGCAAAGCAAAACAAAAAACAGCTGTGCTTGGCAGCTGGCTTGGAATGATGACATTGAGAGAGTAGGGAGTTTGTACAATTAGCAGCAAAACATAGATTCGGGTCCAGGATGAGCAAGTTTAATGGTGTGCTACCAGCGTGGTCCATGTGATTGACTGATTCAAATCTTATTTACATTTCTTCCATGTTCTTATGTATCTTGTGTTCTTTAATTTCTATTTAGTGGCTTATTAGATTTGGTTGAAGGGAAATGAACATGTAACAGGATATTTACTCGTCTAAGATCATGTCACTTATATGTTCTATCTCCTCTGAAGTTGAAAACTAGCTTTGGAGTGAGGACCAGTGGCTCATTCCTGTAATCCTACCTTCTCTGGCAGTTGAGATCTAAGGATTGTGGTTCAAAGCCAGCTGCGGGCAGGAAAACTCTGTGAGACTTATCACCCCAAACCCAGAAATGAAGCTGTAGCATTTTTGTGTGTGTCTTTATTTGTAATAGTAGTTATTTAAATCTGCCTGTATCTTAAGACAGATGCTCCGGATATTTACATGATGATTAAAATTAGATTTTGTGTGTCAGAATTCATCAATAGTCATTTACTTCCAATGTCATAAGCAAAACTGAATGTCAAAGGAGGTGCAGCCTGTTGTGAAAATACTGAAACACAAAGACGCAAAGGCTGGTCACAAGATGATGTGACAAATGGAATCGCGTTCTAAATATAATGTGGTAACTGTGAGTGAAACCTGAATCAATTCTGTACTTTTAAGTATGTACTATATACCAAGATGAATGTCTCCATTTGGGAAAAATAAATGTTACCATTGATTTTCATAAAGATTTGGTGGAAAGTTTCTATGCTCTCCCCCCACCCCCCCCCCCAGCCTTAGAGGTTATGTAAGGAATTGACTGACTATTGAGGAGTGAACTTACCTTTTGTAGATCAGTGCTGTGTTAAATGAACATGGCTCTATGGAGCAGATTGAATTCAGAGATCTTGAAACCTGGTCGGCACTTTATAAATGCGTGGTTCTAGTCAGTAGAGACCCAGGTCCTTCATCTGAAGGAAGAGTGTATTGTTTTGCTTGTGTAGACATTGGGAGTACTCTTACTGTAAAAGTGTTGTCAACTCTGTGCTCTTGGAATGTGGGAGTAAAAAAAAAAAAAAAAGATCTTCAAAAACCATTTAGCCTTGGCCTTCATGACTAATAACTCCCCAACTCAAGTCTTCCACAGCTGGAATCAACTCCCTAGCTTCATCAAAGACAGAGACAAGGCCCTATTTTAAAAAAGAATTAAAAAGGAAGCAAATGGGTGCCTTATCTCCCTCTTGTGGCGATTCCAAGAATCACAGTCTCTTTCTGGGCTGCCACAGCTGCCTTCTGTGTTTTTATAACTAAGCTCTAAGTTCCTCCTTCAGGGCAGTACCATAAATTTTCATTTCTTATGCTGCCTCCAGTCGTCTATGACAACACTGCTCAGTTAAATGTATCTTTTTTTCTTTTTTTGAGAACAGTCAAATGCTTTGGCCTTCACTTTCCAGGGTTTACTTTGTCATTCTGTCCTTTTTGTGGTTTATTTCAGTGTACTTACCATGCAGCAGTAGGATGCTGGAGGGTATCAATGTCCCCAGCAAAGAAGTCCAGCTGTGGATTTGCATGAGGGTAAAACCCATCTAAAATTTAGTTTTCATTTTATTCTGTTTATTATTAATGAATCCTCAGGAAAGAGGGGCTGTCTAGCAGTTCATTTACTTTCCTAGCTTTAGCCTTCTTTAGATGGATGAGGAAAAGAAAATGTTCTTGATCAACTGCACTCAGACCACAAATGGAGGATTTTTGCCTACAGGAAAGTTACTAACTGAGGTGAGAGGAGCAATGCATATTGCCCTAAGGCAACATGATCATCCCTGCTTACAGGTGATAAAAAGAATATAATAGCCAGATACCAGTGGCTCATATCTGTAAGCCTAGTTACATAGTAGGCTGAGATCTGATGATTACAGTTCCAAGCCAGCCCAGGTAGGAAAGTCCTTGAGAATCTTCAATGAATGACCAAAAAGCCAGAAATGGAGCTCAATGGATGTCTAGAGTGCTATCCTTAAGTGAAAAAAAGCAAAAGGACAGTGCCCAGACCATGAGTTCAAGTTCTAGTACCAGCACACACACACACACACACACACACACACACACACACACGAAAATAATATATTGGCAATAGTAAGCATCAATAAGTTCTGCCCATATACCAGCCACCGACATGATGCCATATACACAGTATCTCTTTTGAATTTCCCAACAAACCTGGTAGGAACATATTTTTCTTTTACAAATGGAGAAACAGGTTTGGAGAAGTTAAATAACATACCTGGGTATAACCATCAGGTGATGGGAAACAGAAAATGGTTTAGTTCCAGATACACAACTGAGTGCTGTCATCCCACCATTGTGGGCCATGCCCCATTCCTGTCACACAGCACTGATCAGTCTTTACCCACAGTTCTTCCCCCGGAGATCCTGGCATTGGCTTCACATTGCTTCTGAACTCTGACACTAAACAGTTGTCATTACTTGATTAGGGTTAGCACAGAGGAGAAATCGTATTTTCTATCTAGTGAATAAATGTTTGTTAATGGAAAGGTAGAAAAGAATTCCTGGACTGGGGTTGTTGTGCAAGGAAAAGTGCCACAAGATGATAAATCCAGTTCAGCCTTGAAAGAATAAATGGAGGGCCCAGAGAAGCATAGATAATTACTTATGAAGGTAGCTTCATTATTAGGCTTTTGCTATCTGCCAGCTGCTGGCAGTGGCTGCTGTTAATCTATGTAAAACCCAGGTGACTAATATGACCCCTTTACAGATGAGAAACAAAGGCACAGAGAGGTTAAGTCATTTGGGGAAGATCACACAATTCATTAAAAGCAAAGCCAGGATTCTAACTCAGGCAGTGGATGCAGAGATGCTGTACTCTCTCTATTTTTTTTAATGTATTGGTACTGGGGTTTGAACTAGAGTCTTCTGTTCTTGCTTTGCTTTTGCCACTTGAACCATACCTCCAGTTCTGGCGTTTTGCTGGTTAATTGGATATAAGATTCTCAGGGCCTTTCTTATTCTGGCTGGCTTTGAACATGATTCTCAGGTATCCCTCTCCAGAGTAGCTAGGATTACACCTGTGAATTGCTAGCACTCAGCTACATACTCTTAATAAATATACCATATTATTTTATGAAGCAGAAATGCCTATTCACTCCTATATCCTGCATCTCTGTCTCCTTTCTTTGACAAAGTAAAAAAAAGGCAAGTTATCTCCAGATAGAAGAAATAGGGAAATGACAAATAGGGAAAAGGAAATAGGGAAAAGGAAATTCCAATAACACATTTGGGTATGATAAGTGGGTTTCCATAGGGCAAGAGATGGGCAGACATATGACAAATAAATTGAGGTTCTCCTAGGGAGTTCGGACTTTGTTTTTCTTGTTGTCAGAGTTATCACTCTGCCTCTGTACGTTTGTATGTGCCATGGCTGCTTTGTAGTCCTACATAGTGGAGATTATAAATATTTACTACTGGAATGACATTCCAGCACAATAACCCCATCCCCACTTTCTTGTCATGAGGCCTCTGAGTTAACAGCTGGGCTATATTTCCAGAGATGGGAAAAGGTAGGATTTTCCATGAAGAAGGTCAGCGTCAGGTGGAAGCAATCACATCTTGGAAAAGAGTAGGGGCTGTGTCTCATTCTAACGAGATTATGGTTATTGACAAGTACTTCTGCTTTTTCAAAATAGTACTAAAGTAGAGCAGCTTAGGTTTGGAATTTTCTGAGCAACTCATGGTTATTGTAGATTGAAAGTATTTCCACACATTTCATTGCATCATTATTGTAGAAGGCTCTATCTAAAATGAAGGGAAGAACATTTATCATCAAAATAATCTTCACTGAGAATTCATCTACAAGAAAAGACATAAATTGATCAAATTTCTCCATAATCACCTCATCTCCCCATTACCATTCACAATATCTACCTCTTCTTGAGACTTGAATATCCTGAGAAAAATCCTCCTCCTCAGAAAATGGAATTAATCCAAGTAGTATTGGTCGGCTGCTGCTGATAAAGTTGAGAGAAATGATTCCTGAGCTACCAATGGGAAGAGAGTGTTGAAAGTCAAAACCCATTAAAAAGCAGGGGGAATTGCCCATGAAATAAAGTAGCTTTGTGAATGCGTAGATGACTCTGATTTCCAGAGGGACCAGGCAGTAAATCAATGTCTCAGAAGATATTTAGTTGGTTGAATTCAATGACATTTTCACTCATCATGCTTTTATTTCTCATCTTAGGCAGAGGAGACAGTATCAGTTCTGAACAAAAATGAGGATGAACTTTTACTTGCTTGTGTTCTCCCATCTATAAACTCTTATCAGAATGACAACACTGAGAATAAAACTGATGGTTTGAAAAATAAAAAGCATCGTAGTGTTAATGAAAGAGTCTGTGGCTGGTGGTAAAATACGCATCAGGGCCTGGTTTGAAGAATTAACCAGGATTGAGGAAGAACTCTTTTCAGTAGAGTTTCCCTCAGGAATATCTATGCATAAATATGTTAGAAATGAGTTGCTGGTGAATGTTAGGGGGGAGAATTTGATAAAAAGTCCTGGGAGAAAGAAATAATGACAGCATTTTGAGGTTTTTTTTTTTTTTTTTCCAAACAGTTGTGTTTATATCATCTTACTGAAATCCTCCTTAGAGTTCACCAAGCAAGATTTTGTGATCCTTATGTCATGAAAAATAGGGAAACTGAGGCTCAAGTGGATTAGAGTGCTGTCCAGAGCCCTCCACAGAATAATAAAATCAGATCTGTTTTACTCCAAACCCTGTTCTCTTCCATGACTCATAATGAGTTGTTTGCTTCTTAGGAATATGTCCTTGTCCATGGAGGGCTGAGTTTGTCTTTTTAGAAAGTCATGAGAGGTTATGGTTCTTTTTTTTCTTTATAGTGCTGGTACTAGGGCTTGAACTTAGGGCCAGGATATTTCCCCTCCACTTTTGTTGCTTAAGGCTGGCACCCTACTAGAGGAGCCATAGCTCCACTTCCTGCCCAGGTTGGGTAGCTACTCAGACTCCTGAGTAGCTAGGGCTACAGGCATAGGCTATAGGCACCTGGCTAAGCTGTTGGCTCTCGTTCTAATTTTTCTTTCTGCCTATTGCAATATATACCATTGTGCTGTTGGTCTTTAAAATTCAATAGGCATTCATTTTTTGTACTTTTTATTGTAAAAATACTGTACAGAAGATAACTGCTAAATGAGCAAGGTAATGAGTACATTTCCTATCGAGCATTGTTGCCTCCTCCTTTGTTTTTCCCCTACCATCCCTTCCCTCCCACCTCCACAACTACTACTTACCCCCACCCCCACCCCACCAAAGTTGTAAAGTTTTCAACATAGTATCTTGTATATCTCATTGTTACAATGGACCAATAGGCATTCATTTTTATACCTAACCTAGGGGATAGAGTTGGGAAAGGGAATGAAATGAACAGCCTTATGTTCTAATACCACCCCTGACTTTTGCTGATTGTGCTTCTCTGTCTTCCAGAAATCTGTACTGTCTTTGTGAGCCTTGATTTCTTATTAAAAAAAAAAAAAGGACCTTGAAATCAGGCTCACTCCTGTAACCCTAGCTACTCAGGAAGCTGAGATAGTGGTTCAAAGTCAGCCCAGGCAGAAAAGTTTCTTATCTTCAATGAACCTGAAGTGGTGCTGTGGCTCAAGTGGTAGAGTGCTAACCTTGAGCACTCAGACCCTGAGTTCAATCCCCAC
This sequence comes from Dipodomys spectabilis, assembly GCF_019054845.1. NCBI lineage: Eukaryota > Metazoa > Chordata > Mammalia > Rodentia > Heteromyidae > Dipodomys > Dipodomys spectabilis. The sequence continues at coordinate 16,240,382 of NW_024870834.1, read as the reverse complement.
AACTGACAAAGAAAAAAAAAGGATCTTGGAGTAGAATTGAGTTCTCACTTCTGTTAAAAACAAGTAAGGTAGAGTGTGCAGCCTAGTTCACTGGAGGTTCAACAAATGGTACTACAGTGGTAAAGAGAAGCTAAGTTATAGTTTTCACCATGGAGAAATTTGTATTCTAGGAAGTGAGGAAAGCAGACAAGTATTCCAAATCTACCTAGTTTCCTTGGCTAAAAAGTGGGATAGTGAGACTTGTCCCAAAGAATTGTGAGAGGAACACATGGGGTGATTTACATAAATCACTTAGAATAGTGCCCAGCACATAGTGCTCAGTATGTTAGCTGTGATGACAGTCATGAATAACTATACATTTACAAGTTGGTACCCATCTTATGGTTGCTTAAAAGAAAAAGGGGACTTTGTTGGATAAAGGCAGAAAGGTACCAGTAAGAGAATGACCTTGGCCTAGGTCTGGACAAGTGAAAGTCTTTCATGCTGTCGAAAGCTACATTCGCTGATGTTTCATTGTATAAATAAGCTTAAGGACACTTACAGAAAAGCTGCTAGGATGGGAGTTGGTAATGGAAGGCGTGACGATATGTTTTGGGATGAGGGTTAAGGGACATGCAGAATTGTTGCCAGTGAACCTCAGAATTTACAAAAATACAAATGCCCAGCTATGTATGTATATTGTCCACTTGGCTGTTGATCCACAGAATTAGTAGTATCCTTTACTAGGAATCTTAACACGTGTTTTTGTTTTCTTTCCTTCCTTCCTTCTTTCTGTCTTTCTTTCTTTTTTCTTTCCTTCTTTCTTGTTTCTCTCTTTCTTTTTTCTTTCTTTCCTTCTTTCTCTTTCTTCCTTTCTCTCTTTCCTTCTCTCTTTCTTTCTCTCTTTCTTTCCTTCTTTCTGGTTTTGTGGTAGTACTGAGGCTTGGACTCAGAACCTCCCTTAGCCTTTTTGCTCAAGGCTGGTGCTCTAGCATTTGAGCAACACTTCCACTTCTGGCTTTTTACTGGTTAACTGGATAGAAGACTCTCAAGGATTCTCTTACTCAGTCTGGTATCAAACTGGATCCTTAGATCACAGTTAGATCACAGAGTAGCTAGGATGACAGGTGTGAGCAACCAATGGCTGGCTTTTGGAATGTATTTAGAAGGAAAATTTGTTGGGGGTTAAAAGTAAAGAGAAAAAATATAATGGAGTAAGCATTGACCTCCATTCAAACTGATTACAATGCCTTTTTCAATTTTTATTTTCCAAATCTTCAAGAAATGATCATGATAAACTGGACATACATAATATGCATGAAGTGTATGGCACTTCAGTAGATCCTTAAAATAGTCTTTGTTGATATGTTTATAATATATATCAATTTGCAGTTATGTAGTATGCATGGAATGTGAAATGTATAATATAAACATAATTATATTCAAATATGTGATATGCATACTGTAAATATAATTATATTTATAATTGCAACCAAGTGCCAAGTCTTTAGCTAAGAGCTCTAGAAACTATCTCTGTTAGTCCTCTCACTCACTATATGAGAACATTTAGATATCATCCTTATTTTTCAAAGAAGGTAATGAGAGGTTCTTAGAGAATATTTGGCTGTCACATGAGCATGGTGAAATGATTGATGAAAGGTTTCCAATGAGCCCAATTGGAGGATGTTAGATGTCCTTTAACGATGAAAGATGTGGAAGCACATAGAGAAGATACAGTCAGTAGTTTTAAAGACGTGGACTCCCAAAGAGAGGTACAGCCTTCTGTGTCTCAGTGTTTCCCACAGGCTGTGTAGCTGGGGGTGGAACCACATGCCTGAGAAAAGGATTAAACTCAGTGCACGAATCTCCCTTTGCTGTTTTCAAGGGGTAGGAGGACGTATCTGTTGGCATTTTCTCTCTGAATCTGAATGTTCAGACCCCTGGCTGGTTGGCCTGTCCATCCCTTGCAAGTAACAGGGGCACACTTCTGCTATTTGAAGGAGGCAGCAGAAGATGAGCATTATCCGTTGCTTGGAAACATTTCCCATGAGCCTTGACTTTATATCTGTGTACTGTGCCCCACTACTGAGTTCCCAGTAATGTACCCAATGTCACACAAGCAGGTATGGGAAGATTAGAACATACACATGGTCTAGGAGTTCCTGATAAATATGCCATATGCAGTTGGCCATTAAATTAGTTAAGAGTAGTGGGAGAAAGGCCTTCCCAGGCAATAGAAGTTAGATATTCTTTTGGGAAGTTTGTTGCTTGAATGGCACTGGCAGAAAGAAGGACAGAGTAGTTAGGGAAGAGCAATGTCCTTACCTTGCTGGAGGAAGTGGGGAGGAATAGCTTCCAGTGTGCAGTGTCCAGGAAGGCTGACTACATCTCTTGATACACAAACAGGCATCCTTGAGTTCTAAGCTAAGACGTTCCATCTTACCACCACCTCCACGCGCTTTTCCATTAAGCTGACCACCTATCGCCCTGCAAAACAAGGAGAAAACAAGTTTCAACAGCTTTGCACTTTTGTCAGTTGTTAAAATCTTTCGTTTATTTTTAGCTTGTTGTTTTTTTGCTCTGTCTCTAAGAAACAGTCACTAAGCTTAAGTTAGACTATGAGAATGTTAAGAATTCTTCTCTTACTTTGTTAGAGTGATGACTAGTGAAGTGGAAAGTCAGATATAAGGGCTGCAAAGCAGCCAAATGCAGAAGGATGTATGGGGTCATTTATGGAACATTGAAAATTATGAGAGAACATTTAGGGTTGGGGTAATGCAAAAAATAAGAAAAAAAAAAGATTTTGTGGTAGATGAGGTTGGACTTCCAAGGTTTTTGGCTGGGGAATCCATTATTAGATTTTGCTCAACTAGTCACTAAGCTAAGTTTCCTGAGGAAGCAGTTTGGCCAAGGGCAACAATGCAGGTTACCTGGCTCTAGCCTAAGGCTGAGAGGTCCATCCCTGGATTCAAACAGGCAAGGCATTCATGACATCCAGACTGAAAATTACACAAGATTTCTTGGGGTACTGTGAGTAGAAGAATCATTTGGCCTGCAACTAGGCAGACAACCTGAGAAAGGGAGCAAAATGTATGCGATTGTCACCTCAGCAGGAGAGAACATAGCAGATTTCAGTTCTTCCTCTATCAGTCTTCCCTGTTTGCCTGGCTGTTTTAAACATTATTGAAGATTTCATCAATTGCTCCTCTTGGAAGCAATCTTCCTCTGGTAGATTTCATGGCTCCTACTTTGTCCTCAAATGGATTTCATATATTACAGCGACTCTTTGCAAACCTTCCTGGAGTCAGAGTGAGATCGTGAACAATGGTTTACACCTCTCTGTATGGCTGTACTCTCCTATAGCATATCCATTATCTACAGTGTTTTAATGAATGTTGGAAGATAAATAAATGTTACCTTTACCTTAGTCATAGCCTCTAGGCAAAGCCATCTGACATTTTCTTCCAGTTTGCTTATCTGCAGCCTGAAGAAACCTCACACCAGTGAACTCAGATGTTTGCTGAGCTTCTAGTGTTTTGTTGTTGTTGTTTGTTTGTTTGTTTTTTGCTGGCCTGGGCCTTGAACTCTGGGCCTGAGCTCTGTCCCTGAATTTCCTTGTGCTCAAGGCTAGTGCTCTACTACTTGAGCCACAGTGTCTGGCCATATGTAATCATTGGCAGGATTCTATTCCTCATGGCTGTAGAGCTAAGTCCTTCAGCTCATAGAAGCTGTCCAAAGTTCATTGACAATGACATTTTTTATTCGTGTCTCACAGTATAGCAGCTTGATTCCTCAAAGGCACCAGTAAACACACACATTTATATTTATTATTCCCATCACAGAAGTGGCATCTCATCACCCCTGCCACATTTCACTGGTTACGGGCACCACCTAGCCTCAAGGGAAGGAGGTACAGGAAAGTGTGAATAACCAGGTGTGAACATGAGGGGGTGGGAATCTCTTTAGGATCTACTCACCACTCTCCCAGGGCACAGCATCCTTGACGCAAGTCACAGTGTGCTTTTGTCATTGTTGGTTGCTGTGTCAGCAAAATCAAATGCATCTTTCCATAAACATCAGAGACGTCAAATGCATGGAGCCATTTACCCATGGTGTCACCAGGGAAAGCAAAGATGTCCAGACATAGGGCTTATACTTCCTCTGGTTCCAGACTCTAGGAACACATTGAAAGATACCTGGCAAAAGCTGACACTTGGTTATTATTGGAAAGGGTTAAAAAATGACTTGCCATCTCTATATGATATCCTGTTGGTTGGTTTAGAAATATGGGTTTATCAGTGTTTAAAATTGAGCGCAACCTCCTGCCTGGAGTCCCTAATGTACAAGAGAACTTAGTAAGGATTTTAAGAGGTGAAGCCTCCCCTCCCCTGTATAAAATTTATCCTTTATTCTCTTAGAAGAAAAATTGGAGAAATATATTGTAAAAAACAACTAAATGTGAACATAATAGAAGACAAAAATGTTTCAAAGGGAAAAGAATGGGTTAGTAATCAGAGAAATTGTTAAACCAGCGAGAAAGAGAAATGATATGCATTTGAGTCCATTAGGAAGGAGAAAATAGAACTGTAAATGAATTCATTTTCCCATCAATATCTTCTCTTTGTGTGTTCCTTCCCATGTTGCTGAGAATTTCCTTACTCTGCCTTCATGATTATGTGGGAGGAATGCTAGGAGTGTTATGAATCTGATTATTTTCTCAACCTGAGACATAAAGTAGCACCTAGTGCTGATCCTTAGGTTCAATGGAGGTCAGAGACAAGAGAAATGAAATTCATCCACACACACACACAAAAGTCCTTATGAGCTCATAGGAATACCCTAATTGATCTAAAGCTCATTTGTTTTAGTAGAGGTTCTTAGTCAGGGATTATCAGTGAAAAGTACTATATAGCAAGTTCAGTTTCAGTATGGTATTGTTTTTCATTTGCACAAAAAAAATCACTACAAGAGAAACAATGTTTTACTGGCAGAAACTGAGGAAAGCAAATATCCATGTATTTTATCTGCCTCATTGTAAGCATGTATAATGTATGTAAAGACACATAGTTCTTCATGGAAAGAAATTCTGTCTGTATATCTCTTTCACCCATAAAGGTCTGGCCCAGTTCTAGGCACATAGTACATAACAAGCATATAGTAAATATTTACATAAATATTTGCATAGGTATTGATATAACTACTTGCATAAATGATGGAAGTATTTACATACCTATTTACATATTTCTAGAACAAAATTTAGTCACTAAAATGTTAATATTCATTTGGTAATATTTTATTTTTCAGTTAGATTCTTGCTGCTAATTTCCCAGGGTGGGCCTCAAACTCCTGATTCTGCTGTCTGTATCTCCCAACAGCCAGGATCACAGGCATAGACCACTACAGGTTTTCTACATTCTAATCATAATAGTAATAGGAGACATTATTGCTGGTGTTTATGAATCAGGTCAAAAATATATGATATTGAAAAAAAATAGGAAGATATATTTCATGTAGAGTGAATCTTTTAAATAATGGAAAATATGTTAAATGCTTATGTGCATTTCTTTGTGGTACTGTTTAAAAAGAAAATCACAAACTGGGTGGCCTGAAACAACAGACTTTTTTATGATGTCGTAATTCTGAAGGCCGGAAGTCCAAAATCAAAGAACCATTAGGGCCAGTAGGAGGCGCTAGAGGAGGAAGAGGATCCTTTCTTGTTTGTAAGATCTTCAGGTATGAATGGCCTGTCTGTGCACTCTGTTCTCACTCTGTTCTGGGCCTTCTTCCTCACCTGCCTGTCTTCCCTGGTGTGTGGGCTGCTCTACTGTGCTACACTTTCCAGTGTCACTCATGCATGAAATACGATTTTTATATGCCCAGAATTAGCCAGTTCTCTGACACTAGCTGGCTGGCTTCTAAGTTAGTTCAGCTCTGACACTAACTACCTGGAGTTAGCATCAGACCCCAGAGCACTGGGTCAAGGGCTCTAGTTCCACAGGGAAGGCTGCCTCCCTCTACACCCACACATCAGGTGCCAATCACAGATCAGGCCATGGAAACTTCTGACCAAACAACTATAAATCAAGATCTCCTAAGCCTCCTCCAGTCTGATAGTTCACTAGAATGCCTTCCTGCACTTGGGAAAACACTCTCTCTCTTTTTTTTTAATATAAAGGATACAATTTAGGAGCACCGAAACAGAAGAGGTGCTTGGTAAGGGGTAGTTTTAAGCCCTCTTTTGAACTCCCACATCACCTTCCCAACACCTCAATACACTCACCAGCCCAGAAACTCTCCAAACTCCTTTGATAGGGACTTTTACTGAGGTATAATCACTGTCAATTTGGTGATTGGCTCCAGGTAAATTCCCCTCTCCCTTCTCTAAGACTGGGCTTAAAATCCTAATCTTCTACTCACAGGATTGGTTCTTCCATCAACCTGTTCCCATCTTGAAGCTATCTCTCTCCTTATCACCAAAGGTGTCCTGTCAGTACTGTGAACTCTGGTATAGTTGAAATGACAGCTATTCTTATTACTCAGGAAATTCTAAGGGATTTGTAAGCTCTGGTGGTGATTAAAACTAGGAAGAAAGACCAAGGAAATATCTCTTATTATATCACAATATTACAATTTGTTTCTGTGTCCAAATTTTAATTTTTTCTGCTAACAAAAATGCCAATAATTAGAATAAAGCCAACTCTACCCTAATCCACTTTTACCTTGTCTTTTTTTTTTTGCCAGTCCTGAGGTTTGAACTCAGGGCCTGATCATTATCTCTGAGCTTGTTCAAAGCTAGCCACAGTGCTACTTCTGAATTTTTCTGTTTATATGGTACTGAAGAATGGAACCCAGAGTTTCATGCATGCTAGGCAAGCACTTTACCACTAAGCTGCATTCCCAGCCCCTTTTACCTTTTCTTAACTGGCTATTTGTACAAGGATTCGATATCCAAGTAAGGTCACATTTATAGGACCTGGGGTTAGGATTTCCACATATCTTTTTGAGAAATACAAATAAGCCCACTATAATTAATAGCCAGTTTCCCTTTCTCCTAGCTACCCTGTCATCACAACTCAGTGATTATCTCTAAGCTCCTAACATCTCAGAGAGAGATTCTCTCATCAGAATAGCCTAGTTGTCTTTGGAGCTCATCCTTAGCCTGACCCATTCAATTCAGCAGAGCTTGCTTTTGTGACTTAATCTTGAATTCAAAGTGAGATTCTCAGAAGGATCCATCAAACAGTGATCCACATTAACTGGGGTGTAAGGCAAAATAGACTGACCATGACACAGGGGAAGTAGTGTGCTTTAGAAAAGGGAGAATATTTCTTGAGCAGAGATGGTAGTCGTGGGAGACATAGCACTTGAGGGGCAGAAAGAGCACAGAAAAGTCATGGAGGTGAGAGAATCCATGAGATAAATTGAGCAGCAGACTGGAGGCCCCGCTTGGCTGGAAACAGGGATTCAGCAGTGAGGTTGCATGAGTTTGTGATCGTGAGTCTTTATTGTGTGAGATTACAGAAAGGAAACTACATGGGATTTTTTTAAAACCTAATTTCCCTGTGAAGTGAGAAACAGGTAGGAACTTTCCAGGGGTGGGGTGGGGAGGACTTGGGGGTGGGGAGGAGGCAGCCAAGAAATCAGTACCTATGCAGTTGTAGTAAAACTAGGATTTATTGATATGACTGGATAATATAATTTGGCATGAAGGCATTCATGATTATCATAGTTTCATGATTTGGATTGTGTTAACTACCGTGTTGTGTGGATGAGTAAACTGAGACTTAGTGCAATAACTACCCTAAGCTCATGCAGTCTTGTTAAGGGGGCAGGGTCCAGACACACAGTCTCTAGGTCTATGTTGTATCACTTACAGTTGACATATTTTGTGGGGGGATGATGGTACTAGGTTTAACTCAGGCCTATGTGTTTGCTAGACTAGTGTCCCAAACCTGAACCATTTCCCCAGCCCTGTCTTGCTTTAGTTATTTTTCAGATAGTATCTTACATTTTTGTTCAAGGATAGCTTTAGATCAAGATCCTCCTACCTATAACCTCCTACATAGCTAGGATTACTGAAGTGTACCACATCCAGCTTCTTGGTTGAGGTCTTGCTAACTTTTGCCCAGGCTGATCTGGAACCACCATTCTCCTGGTTTCTGCCTCTAGAGTACACCAGATTCCAGGTATGAAGCACAACTTCTGGCCTGATGGTTGGTGCTGGGGACTTGGCTGTGATCGTGCTGAATGCCTTTGCATAAAGGGACTTTCAAAGACAGCTGAAAGCCGGGCGCCAGTGGCTCACGCCTATAATCCTAGCTACTCAGGAGGCTGAGATCTGAGGATCGAGGTTCAAAGCCAGCCTGGGCAGGAAAATCCGTAAAACTCTTATCTCCAATAAACCACCAGAAAACCGGAAGTGGCACTGTGGCTCAAGTGGTAGAGCACTAGCCTTGAGCTGAAGAGCTGAGGGACAGCATCTAGGCCCAGAGTTCAAACCCCATGACCGACAAAAAAAAAATAAATAAAAAAACCAACTTAATCACGTCTGTGTACCTGGGAACTGTGTAGAAATGAATCTTGGAGCAAATGTGTACATTCCTGTTTCTGAAAATTGGAAAATTTGTTAACTGGGAATGTAGCCAGAGGACTGAATAGGTAAGAGCCCTTGGAAATTAAAAAAATATATGGAATAGAGACTTTGGGATTATTAGGTTTAAATAAAGAATAAATGTCCAAATGAATAGGAAATTAATGACCAGGTAAATGCTAGAAATATGCCTTTCTATCTTCAAGTTCAATAACTTTTCTACTATACACATACATATATAATGTAGTATATAATATACAATCACACATATAGTAATGTAATTATATATTACATTGTGATACTATATGTAACATAATTATGTATGCATATATAGTAAATAAAGGAAATTGCATAGAAGATTTTTGGTGGGAAGAGACGCAGTCAGTGAAGTATGTATAACTGCAGAGGGAGCAATGGAGGAGTTGAGAGAATCACACAAATTAGGGGATAGAGCTTCTAAATGGAAGCAGTTCTGAACGCTGGCTAGTACCTCCCCTGCAATAAACCTGGTAGCTTTGGCTTTCATTGTTGGAGGCCACAAATATAAAAGGAGAGCTGTAGTCAGTACGCACAGTCTCACCCTGGCCCTCTAATACAACCTTCCCATGGATCTACATTACTGTTAATGCTTCTCTCCGATTTCCTGGGTTTTGTAAATGCTTCAGGCTGTTTAAGCAAGTCCGGCCAGCATTGCTAATTGTACTGAACACCTTCACAGGTGGCACCAGCGTGTGGAACTGGGTGACCCAAACTCTTAAGTGGGCTTGATTGCAGTCTCTTGAATGAAAACCACCCTTTGCAAGCCACCATGAGAAAGTTTTTAGTAGGTGTGGTGGAAAGATGTAGTGCGGCCTTCCGAGAGATGGATGTCTGAGCTCTTCAGAGCCTCCCAACATTTTCAGCATCTCCTCTATGGGAACAACCTAACTGGCATCTTATTTGCCGATCTGTCCCCTGGTAGGGGTCCATGCTGGGTTATGAGAGTCTAGTCATAGGGCTAGACATGCACACAGAGATGGGGAGGGGTATCAAGTGTCAAGATGTCTGCTTCTGACAACCTGGCTGAAGTCCTCAGGGACAGTGGTCAGGATTAGGGAAGGAGAGGTTGCTGACTTTGAAGGACCTGGGGCCTGCTTTCGAGAACTGGAAGTAAACATCAGAATGGATTTCTGGCACTGAGTAATAGCCTACAGGGAATGAATGAGAATGTACCCAAAGTTTACATAGGTTCCTCTTTTTTCTGTTTTTATTTAATGTTATTATCGTTTTCATGACATGGTCATACAAAGGAGTTTCACTAAAACATGTCAGTTTGTGAGTACAATGCATCTGAATCAATGACACCCTTTCACATTCTCCCCCATCCCTTCCAACCCCATCCATCCTCACATATGTACATTGAATATTATGATTGCATTTGCTTCCCCTTCCCCCTCTGTCCATTTGTTTGCTCTCCCCCTTCCCCTTGACCTCTCTCCTGTCTCTACAAACACATGATCCAACTTCCTGGTCTTCATTTTGCTAAACTACAAATTCATTTTGCAAAGGAGTTACACCATTGGAATCCTCCTCTGCATATACCGTTCTTTAGTTCCTATGTTTGTGTATATGTGCATATGACCCTGTAGATCTTTTCATAGATGTTTACAATTTAGATCTGACATCCACCTATGAGAGGAAAACATGATCCCTTTGTCTCTGTGAGCCTGGATTATTTCACTAAATATAATTAGATCATAGCAAGAAAAAAGTCAGGTTTGGTTTTAGTTTGCCTTACATGCACCTTAACACTTACTCTCCTTATTTGCATAGAGATGATCCATACTGGGTCTCAGATCCTTTGGAGATCATCGGTATCTCCTAACAATTTATTGGTTTTTTTTTTTTTTTTTTTTTTTTACTTTCATGGTTAACAGGCAAATAACACTGCTTTTCCATTTATAGTACTAAAGTAAATGTAAAATAAAGATGAATATATGTAAATCAAAAGAAGTGAAGCAATTTAAAGGAAGATGAAGTGATAATTCAAACAGAAAATGCCTACCATTGATGTGCCATTGGCCCAGGGTTAGGAGAACTGATGTTGACAAGAAGTGGTTACACTTAGGGTATCTGTCTCCATCTACAAATTTCTCCTAATCCTCCTCATACCACCTATCATAAATATTCCAGCAAAGTGGTTGCCCATGGACCATTCATGCTTTCCTACTTTGTTATCTCTGCTGCTTGTCTTCCTTCAGAGAACAAACATTTCCTTCTGGGCATTGAAACTGAGTTTTACATGTAGTGGTCCCTTGTAACTATTTGAGGAATACATAAATAATAGAACGAGTTGCGACTTTTCAAAAGGATTGCAACTATTTTATGATAAGGATCCAGGCTAAGGTAGTGGTGATGACAAGTCAGAGACTAGAATGATTCAAATGAAACTGGAAAGCCAGGAGTAACAGCCCATGTTTGGGTCAGTGATTCCCAGACTTCAGAGTTCATACCTGTGATCTGGAGTTCGTGTTTGAATTCAGAAGAGGTTTATGTAGGTTGGTGAGGTGAAGCTGGAGATTATACATTTCTAACAAGCTACCCAAGGATGCTGATGTACTGATGAGTGAATTCTCTGTGGAGTTGTAATTGTTTGGAGTAATTCTAGAAAGAGGAGATCAATGCAAACTCCAATTTTTAAGTGCTAGTTATCATAAACTATTCTCTTTGTAATATGAATATAGATGTCTCCCCTTGATTTTGGTACTCCTCAGTTTGTTAAGAAGGGCCATAATTGTTATCATTATCCTAAACTAGTTCTTCTAGGCTGGTAATTAACATACAAGTTGTATTTAACTCTTGAAGACTTGGAAAGAACCAATACTATATATGACCCATACTTAGAATGGCAGGCTTTGAACGGTAACTGAAAAATGCAGACCAATTATTTTATGAGACATAGTCCTGAGGCTATTTTTATTAGAGGTTTATGTATAATACTGGCTCTAGTTTGTTTTGTGTCGATTAGGTGCTAGTCTCTCTCATAGTTTAACTCTTCATACACCATGTGAATATTGTATCAATAATGTGATTTTCCAGGATCTGCTTTGTCCTCAGAGTATCCTCCTCCAAAGTACCATTTTTTCTGTCAATTGTGATCTAATATATAGACATATGACATATAACATATATAATGACATAACTATTTATAAACTCAGGTAATAACATAGAGTGACATAAGACTTAGGGAAATTCATTCTAATACCTATGATAGTAGATTTATAGGACTGTGTGGCATTATATATTAATCCTTTTAAATCTTTTTACATATTTGGTTTAGGAGATCTGCCCCAAATGGGAAGTTATTTCTTTTTTCTTTGAATGATTCCTCTCTTATCACTCTGATAAAATGAAATGTGAGCTGGATTATTTATTCTTCTTTGCTGGGATTTGTGGCCTGCTTCATAAAGAAATGTGCTGGGATATATGATCTTACTCATTACAAACTTGACTAGAAACGTAAACTTTGGAGTGAAAAGATTCTGTGAGCTTGCCTGGTCTAGAGGTTTCCAGACTTTTATGCACATCCAAGTTCACCCGCAAAGCACATTAAGACACAGCTGGGCTGGATGCAACCTCCAGAGTTTCGGATTCAGATCCTGTGGCAATGTGCATTGCTAACAGGTTTCTAGGTGTTGCAGACATTGCTGGTTTGGGAACTGTACTTTGAGAAACACAGATCTCCTTTTTTATATATGAGAAACCCTGAGACCGTGAGAGGTCATCTATGCACAAGCATTCATCCACTCATATTCACTTTCTGCTAAAGCCCTCCTATGGTTTTCTATTACCAGAATAAAATCCCAAGACATTATCAACAGGAAGATCCTGTATGCTTGGTCCCATCTCTGCACCCCATGGTCCCCATAAAGGCTTAGTGATCTTCTTTTCAGTTGTTCAATGGAGACACTGCTATTTCCGCATGAAGACCACTTAAGTATTCAGTGAAAGTTGTGATGGTTTATGTTATAGAGACTTTCGGCCCATATTTCAATGACTGCCCTTTCCTTAGGAATCCAAATGCCAGTAATACTAATCTCATGCTTAGTGAGGTTTCCAGGGTGCACTTCTCTGTGGTGGAGCCATCTTGACTTCTCCCCATACTATATCTGGCAGAGAATTTGAACCTCATTTTAATAATAAGTGGCATGTATTAATCAGCTGTGGGCTAGCTATGATGCCAAACATTTAACAAATAGTATCACAGTTAATTTCTATGAAAGGTTATAAAGTAGATATTATTTATGTTCATTTTACGAAGGTGTAACTGAGGATTAGCTGAGTATTGTACAGCTCATAAGAGGTAGGATTGAAACTTGTGCTCTAACTAGAAGCACAGAAATGAGATGCATTTTATATGAGCTAATTCACCATTGCTTTATTTCTTCTCTCTATTGCTCTTCCTGACTCTTTTCCCACTTCTAAAACAGTTGTGATACCAGGCTACATTGCTCTATTTTAATCCATGCAGATAAACTACTTTTACTAACTGTATTCTTATTCTGTTTTCACCCCGTTCCTGCTGGCACCAACCCTACTCAGCAGAATCTGTTTTACTTTCCTATCCTTTATTTTCTTTAGTGTGTATTAATTGCACCCAGGGATTTCCCCATGGTGTTTCCAATGTGCACATGTATTTATTTTAATCAGGATAACCTTTTCTATTGCCTTCTCCTTCCCACCTCTCAGCTCAAGAACTGTTTTCATTGAGTTTTCTTTTTATTTCACATTTCCCTAGAAGGAATCAGTATATCCTAACACGTTGCCATGAGAAAGTCTTCTTTCTCTCTTTTTCTCCTCCTTTCCCTCATCCTTTACTGAGCTCCTTAGTTTCCATTGGTCATTCTGTGTGAAGTTATCCCCACTAACAACAGGCCTTGTATATTTGTTTTAATTGCTGGAAAGCTCTAAGGGCTGATATCCACATGTGAGCTGTCTGAGTGGTGAGTACACCTCTCATAACAAACCTGGACCCTTTGAATATGTGGTCACCTGGAAGGAAAACCAAGATAGCCCCCACTATATTCCTCTGTCTCATCTTTTGTCCCAAAATATATGTGTGGAATTATATACTTCTAAGAAAATGTCTGAAGAAAACACTAGCAAATTTAATTCAGTATTAAAGAAAAAGTACATCATAGATAAGGAGAATGCCCCCTCAGGAATGTGAGCAAGGTACAAGATCAGAAAATTTATTATTATTATTACTATTACTATTACTGTTATTATTATAATTTTGTGTGTGCTAGTATTGGAGCTTGAAGTCTGAGCCCTGAGCTCTTTCTTGGCTTTTTTTTTTCTTTCTCAAAACTGGCACTCTACCACTTGAGCCATGCATCTTCTTCTGGTTGCTTGTTCATTGGAGCTAAGAGTCTCATGGGCTTTTTGGCCCAGGTTGGTTTCAAAAGTGAAATCCTTAGATATTAGCCTCCTAAATCAGTAGGATTACAGGTGTGTGCTACAAGTGCTTGGCTTAATTAAATTTAAAACTACTGGCTTTAGTATGATTTTAGAATGTTCTCAGAAGATTTTAGAAGAAAAATGAAATAAATGAATGCAAAAATACATGTTGTAGTAAATATGAATAAATTATGATAACTTTTCAGTACTAGGGATTAAACACAGATACAGTGCCAGTCCTGTTTTTTAAAGTAAACTTAGGTTGAAATAAAACTTTTTATCTTGAAAAGGGAAAGTTACCAAGAATCTCCAGCTGGCATCATGTTTAATTAAGTTAGAAACAAAACAAGAATGAATAGTGCCATCACTTTTATTGATTGTCAAAATAGACGAATTAGGCAACAGAGTGAGGCTGAAAAAAATCGGAAGCATAAGGATCAAAAAGGAAAGCACAGAACTTTCCTGATGAAGAGAGTCTCTTGGGGGTGTGTAAGCAAACCATTAGAACTAAAAGTGGTTTTTACTAAGTTTGTTGGATAGAAGACAAACATATAAACCAAATTAGCCTTTCTCTATAATTATAATTACCACTTAAAATGCAGCACAGAAAAATTACCATATGTAATAGCTAAATATAAGGGAACTAAGAATAAAATAATAAAGGATTCAAAACCTGTATGAAAAAAAAAAAGAAAGTTGCATTGAAGGTTATAAAATGAAGACCTAAATCAATCATCAATACCTGTCGTATTCAAACATAGGTAGGCTCAACAATGTCAATTTTCCTTTTGTTATTCTAGAAATGCAATGAAATTCCACTCAAAACCCATGCTGGATTTTTCATGGAACCTGAGTGCAAACTTTCCTATAAATAATATATTACGTCTTCAGTGTTAAAAATAGCCATGATAGCTAGGCACTGGTGGCTTATATCTATAATCTTAGCTACTGAAGAAGCTGATATCTGAGGACTGCAGTTGAAAGCAGCCTTAACAAAAGAGTCTGTGAGACTCTTACCTACAATTAACCAGCAAAAAGCCAGCAGTGGGAGTGTGGTTGCAGTGGTAGAGTGTAAGCCTTAAATTAAAACTCTATACAAGAGCTCACAGCCCTGAGTTCAAAATCCAGTACTAGCACTAAATAGATAAATTAGTTACAAAACAAAATTTTTAAAAAGTGTGCAAAACGATACAGAATCTCTTCTTCCCTGTTGAATTCAAATCAGAAACTGGCTTTGACCTTTGGGAAGGATGATGTGTGTATCTGAGCCCTAGCTGACAAGAAAAATCATACAGGTGAATAGCAAAGAAAATAAAACCAAACCTGCTTGCAGGAAGAGAAAATGGCTGCCCCTTCCCACAACATCCTATAGCTCCCCTCCCTTACAGCTTTCCATCTTTGCCCTTTCCCCTGGTACCCTCTCCTTAAGCAGTTACACACAGCTCTGTAAATGTTAGAGTGACATTTGGACTTGGCTTGTATGATTGCCTTGCCTGCTAGGCCAGGCTCCCCTGGGGTCCCCCCAAGCTCCAGAAAGTCAGTATGAGACTCCCTGGCCTCCCCTCCCAGAGCTAGCAATAACATTTACCAGCTACAGTTTTCTCCATTTTCAAATATTTCCTCGGGCCACGTGACACTGAACATCTAACTCCTCCATAGACTGGGACCTAAAGAATCTGGTTTGGAGAGAGGAAAGCCCTCGTGAAGAACTTTTAACATTTACCTTTCATTAAAGATCGGACTTGTGTTTTAATCAGTCTGATTCCCCCTAGGATTCGGATGCGTTTGGGTAAAATTAATCACAAAAATCTCTTACCTGGGTGCAAAGGAGTCGAGCGACCCTTTGACTGACGTTCCTGTTGGAAGAAAGTAAAAAGATTGTGTCTAGTTGGTTTTAGAATTGTATCTTAGTTCACACCAAAACCTTTTCAATCTGCTTAAGCAACAAGGCTTGGCCAGGGAATTCTGCAGTTATCATTCTTAAGGATAGATTTACAGTTTGGGAACCTCATTGGGTTTAATGTGCTAGGAGCAGGTTTGATCAGATAAGGGCCAGGTATGTGGTCTGTCTCATTTGCTACACTGCCGCCCACCTATGTGCCTGAATGAATGAATGAATGAATGAGGAAGGAATTGAAAACCCAGAAACTGAAGGAGTCCTGTGATGATGTTGTCATCTGAGGCTCAAAGATTTCAATGAGGGCTGGGAAGGTGGCTCAGTGGTAGAGCACTTGCCTTGCATGCATGAGGCCCTGGGTTAGATTCCTCAGCACCACATAAGCAAACAAGAATAAAAGCCGGAAGTGGCACTGTGGCTCAGGTGGTGGAGCACTAGCCTTGAGCTGAAGAGCTGAGGGACAGCGCCCAGGCCCAGAGTTCAGGCCCCATGACTGGACCTCCCCCCACCCCAAAAAAAAAAGATTTCAATGAGTTGTCTGGTCATCAGGCTTCTAAGTGAGCAGGCCTTGTATCTAGCCTGAATAGTGTTAATTACACTACAGTAATGTTTATAGTGTTTATAGAGCTGCATGTATGCCAAAAATATAAGTACTGGCAGAGAAAGTTACAAATGAGTGACACAATAGAGTTCCACTTAGTTAAGTGTTAATTAGGAAGAATGGAAAGAGCATCACCATTAGGCTGGCATCAAAGTGATTCATGTCGCAGATAAAAAGCCACTGATGGGTGATAAAATTAGTTTGTGAAAAAATGAGGAGAAACAAGATTTGTTCAAGCTCAGTGTATCTTCTCTAACACACTTAACCAGCTACAAAGGAAGAGTCAGTAATTTAAGACTAGGGAGATATGGGTAACACTAAGTTAATGAATCAAAATATCACTAGGAGCAAGATAAATAAATATTGTGATGTGCATATTGCACTGAGAGGAGTATAATGTGATTTTAATAATATTCCTTCCCCCAAAATAAGGTATAACCTTATTTTAATCATGAAAAAACACTAATCATACCAAATCTGAGGATATTAGATAAAAACCATTCTTTTTTTTTTTTTTTTTTTTTTGGTCCGTGATGGGGCTTGAACTCAGGGCCTCGGAGCTATCACTGAGCAAGTTTGCTCAAGGTGAGCACTCAACTACTGTGAGCCACAATACCACTTCCAGTTTCCTGGTGGTTAATTGGAGATCACAAGAGTTTCCTTCCCTGGGCTGGCTTTTGAACTGTGATCCTCAGATCTCAAGCCTCCTGCGTAGCTAGGCTTACAGGCATGAGCTACCAATGCCGAGCAATCATTCTCTTGCAAAGAACATGAAAGGTAAGAAAAACAGTCTTGCAGATTGGAAGTGAATAAGGGACAATAAGAATGCACTGTAGATCACTAGGAACACAGACTCTAAGTAAAAGGAGTAATTCAGAGAGGATTTCTGAAATCTCAAAGAAGAAGTTGGCTAGGAACGTATACATACTAAGGGTATAGACCTGGAGAAGAGAGAAGTGGATAAATTCATTCTTCTTTGAAGGAAGGTGAGTGAGCCTTGCTTATTCTAAGTAGATGAACAGAAACCATTCCACACAAAGGGAGTGGCTGGGGACAGGTCACAGGGGTCAGGGCACATTCAAAGGCCAATGAGGAGGAGTTCAAAAGCCAAGAGGTAGAGTGGGAACCAGTGTTCTAGATGGAGATGTGACTAAAAGCTTAAGATTGAGAAATCAGTACTATGCCCAGGCATCTGTGGCTCATGCCTGTAATCCTTGCTACTCAGGAGGCTGAGATCTGAGGAACTCAGTTCAAAGCTAGCCCAGACAGGAAAGGCCATGAGATTCTTATCTCCAGTAAACCACTCAAAAAACGGGAAGTGGTGCTGTGGTTCAAGTGGTAGAGCGCTCACATTGAGCTGAGGAGCTCAGGGACAGCGCCCAGGCCTTGAGTTCAAGCCCCATGACTGACCAAAAATTTTTTTTAAAAAAGAAAAAGAAATCAGTTCTATGTCCAAAGAAATAACAATGCCTTATGAAAGAACTTGACTCAAAAGTAACATGATTTGACTTGATTTTGGATGTTAATTGTAGTCCAACTGTAAGAAAAAAAATAAAAATAAAAAGACAAAATGAGGATCAGGTATGGTGGTTTATACCTCACAAGGATGGTGGGGACCCGAGGATTGTGGTTAAAGGCCAACCTAGACCAAAAGTTAGTAAGACTTTATCTCAAAGAATACGGTGAGCATAGAAGTTCACGTTTACAATCCTATGTCGAAGGTAGATGTGGGAGGATTGGAGGTGGGATTAGGCTATCTTTGGGAAAAAAGCATGAGACTGAAAAATCTGAAAAATAAATTAATGCAGAAATAAAAGCTGGGGACTGGGCTCAAGGGGTAGAGCTCTTGTATACCCAGTATGAAGCCCTGAGTTCAAACCTCTGACCTACAAATAAAAAAAGAAGAAAAATACTCATTAAAAAAAACAACCAGAGATAGCTAATTAGGCAAATAAATAAGAACCGAGAGACACTTCAAAGTTGGTGCACTAAAGAGAATTTTCCATTGGGAGCTCTTGCCCATCCATCAGATCCACCTTTCCTTGTTAGTAGTTCACAATGTAATTAACTGTTGACTTGGGGGCGTGGAACAGGGTCCCTGAGTCATAAAGACAGCTTGGAGAAAGCCTTCAGAGGCGTTGAGTGCCATGTACCCTGCGTCTTCCTTCCTGGGCTCCAATGCTCTTTCTGGCCCACTCATTTCTAACTCGTAGCAGTATCTCAGCCTGGTGAGCCTCACGTGCAGTTTTGGCAAGTCGCACAGAGAGAAGGAGCCAGATATCGAGTTCCCTACAGACATATAAACTCATCAGCTGTGGGCTGGTAATGTAATTTACAATACACTTGGCCAGCGCTATAAAACAACTTTCTGTTTGCAGGGAAATGGAGCCCTGACAGGAAGAAATGTTTATGGCTTAATTGGAGCCCAGTTCTGCATGGCATCTGCAGTAGCAGCAGCCTGAGCACGATGCATCCGAGTCACCCGCCAGACAGTTACAACTCTGTTGCCCTTGCTTTTGGCAAGCTAAGTCCCACATCGGGCTTTGCTCATTATCCACCTCAAGATGTTAGTACCTTAGGCAGTGATAACCATAGCCCAAGCCAACACTGGGCCTCCATCTATCCTTAGCACATAAGTGTCAAGACATAATTATTGGATACTCTGAGATCATAAATTCACTTCAGGATGGAACTATCTGATGCCTTACTCTTTGAAATCAAGTTTCTGCTAAACAATCTTAATAGAGGTTTGAGATTAGGCATATTTGAGACCAGCTATTCTTCTCTGTATGTGCAGTAAATTGTTATCTTTTTGTTGACTCTTTGGTTTTGTTCTCTCTGATATACTACAATTACAATTTTTCATTGTTATTATTGAGCTGGAAAGGCTGCTTTGATTCATTCATTACCCGAGGTGCTGATAGCTAAAATCAAAGCTACACAAGGCTAGAAATTTGTTTTAGCCATTTCCAGATCTCCAGGGTCTAGCACAGAGCCTGAAAACACATTGTGTGTATTCCAAAACTGGGTATTGGATAAATAGCACTTAAATATTGATAGAGTAAATGTAATGATTAGAAATGGAAACTGCAGATGAAGTAGTTTCACAGGAAAAGCATGATCTATTAAGTATTGTCCAGGGGATTAGCACATCTGCTGTGAGACCTTATATAGAATCCAATATTCATTCTAGTATTCTAACAGTTGCAAAACTATGAAGATTTCAATACAAGGGACAGTTAATTAACCTAATGTCTGTAGAATCTACTGTGTATCAATGCAGAACAGTGAGATTTCCCCTAGTAATTCTTTCTGACTCAGCTACATCCACTAAATGATAGGCATTGTATTTTATGTGCTGTGTGAGTTGCCTGTAATATCTGGCACTGTTTCAATTCTTTCATATTCTGATTCCAGTTGATTCTATTTTAAGAGGTGTTAGAGCCAAGGGCTAGTGGCTCACATCTATAATTCTAGCTTCTCAGAGGCTGAGATCTGCGGATTGACTCATAAACCAATTCAAAGAGACAGACAAATACAACAGGCTTTTATCTTCAATTAACCAGAAAAAAAAGCAGACTTGGAGGCATGGTTCGAGTAATGGAGTACCAGCTTTGAGTGAGAAAGCAAAGGAAGAGGTAAGGTCCTGATCTCAAGATCCAGGAATAGCACAAAAAATAAATAAGGAAAAAGAAGTATTAGAAAGAGTCTATGTATAGTGTGTGTGTGTGTGTGTGTGTCTGTGTACACTGTGGGTTGGGCAATCTTTAAGTATTGTATCATTCATAGATCTATTGAGTCCTCTGTTTCAGAACATGAGTGGTTCTTTACAATATGATTTTGGAAGCAGGGTTCTTGACATAGTCTTGAGTCTGATTATGAAAGTTAACAGTTCAACGAGAGTGAGAGGAGCATCATACCTCCACTAAAATAAAGAAGTCAAAGCCAGGTGCTGCTGGCTCATCTCTGTAATCCTAGCTACTCATAACACCGAGATCTGAGAATCATGGTTCAAAGCTAGCCCTGGCAGACAAATCTGCAATACTCATATCTCTAAGTAAGCTGCAAAAAGCTAGAGGTGGAGGTGTGACACAAGTAGTAGAAGGCTTTCCATGAACAGAAAAAGCTGAACATGAACACAAGCATTCTTCCATTGATAAGGAGTTTTATGGACTTCTCTGCCTAAGCTGATCTGGAACTGTGCTCTTTCTGATCTCAGCCCTCCATGTAGCTGGGATTACAAGTATGTGCTTTCACACCTATTTATTGGTTGAGAATACCTAGGCTGGTCTTGAACCATGATCCTTAGCTTCCAAGCAGCTAAAATTATGTCTGAGCTGTTGGCACTTAGCTTAAACATATTTCCTTATAGGATTATTAATATTGTCCAAGATTATGAAAAAGAGATTAGGGAAGTGAGACTTCCCTGTGTGACATACCTGTGAGAATCAGATCAAGATAGAACTTGGGCTCTTGGGCCTCTGACCAATGCTAGCAAACTCTGACTTGGAAATGTCATTTCCATATGGAATCAGTGGGGCAACTTGAGGCCTCAAAAAGTTAAAATATACATGCAATACATTCAAGTTTTATTGAAAATTCACTGCAATCAGGACATATGTGAGTGTTTGCCTGAGCAGAATTCGCACATTTTGTTCCATGATGAAGCATAGCAGTTTCCCTATGTAAGTCTGTCACTACACATTGCTAAGTACTTATTAAAGGCAGAAACCATGTCATTTGTGCCCTACCCACCCAATTTTTGCACAATGTCCAGCACAATTTAGATATTAGTCATATTAAACACCAAGCAGAACTGTAAATGATTGATAGATTTGTCAACAAAGCTTCTTGATTTTTTTTAGGTCAAATGACTATTCTCTTTAAAAATAGACATGTACAAATCAGTCTCTCAATCTTATATTTCTTTGGTTTCTCTTTTGAATTCATTTTTGTGCTGGTACTAGGATTTTGAACTCAGGACCTGGCCCTCTCATTTGGCTTTTTCACTCAAGACTGGTGCTTTACCACTTGGGTCTCCCCTCTACTTCTGGGTTTTTTGTTGATTGGAGATAAGGATCCCTAGGACTTTCCTGTCTGAGATATCTTTGCAGTATGATACTCAGGTCTCAGTCTCCTGAGTAGTTAGGATTACAGGCATGATCTACTAGCTCTCAGCATATACCTGCTTTTCTCAAAGTGAGACATAGCTATAAAAATTCTGTCATGTCCTTAGCATGGGCTAGTTTATTTTTTAGAATGAGAAGCAATATGATTGCAATTTCAGACAATATCATGTTCAGAACGTGAAGAATAGTTCTCTACCTTGTCCACAAGAGGGAGGGAGGACAGAGCCCCATGTTTTGTTGTTGTTGTTGTTGTTTTGTGTTAATGTATTTTTTTATTCCGTGAAAGTGTTTGTTAGTGCTGGGTCTGCTCAAAGCTGAAGATTAATGTTTTGTCCTGCTGTTGCAAAAAACAGACTTAGAACCTGGCAGGCATTTCTGCATTGATTTTCACACTGTTTATGATCAGCCCAGTTTGGGTGGACAGGAACCAGTCTGTGTATTTTGCAGTGTTTGGCGGGGCGGGGGGTGGCAGGGGGTGGTGGTGAAGTGTGTGTGCTAGGCCAGTGGCTTTGAACGTACATTGGAAAGTATGAAGGAAATGAGTGTTTAGTTGTACTTTGCTTATGAGGTTGGCCATGGGAAATACTTTTCCTTCATACAAGATGGCTTAATATGGGGGGTGGATTATGGTGCTAAGAAAAGAAATCCACAGGTTGGGCTAAGAGTAAAATAAGAGCAAAGTTTACTTCCTGAGATCATAGTACTAATTTCTTCTTGTTGTACAATGTTAATGCCAGTGGGCTTCCTGTATTTTTCTTTTAGCAATATTGCTTCAACTGTGTAGTCTCTCTGTCCTGTTGCTGCCTGTCAATCTGTTTCTCTATGTTACCCACTTCCTATCATCTGTTTTCCCTATAGTCTTTGCTGCTCTTTTTTTATTAGCGGTTCATTCACCTGAAACAACATTTAGCTGATTAAAGAAACAAGAATTGTAAGAGTTTTTAAAAAAAATACATTCTTAAACATGAAGAGATTTAGATCATGAACACTCTGTTGCCATAAAATCCAAATATTTATGGGATAAAATATGATGGCTTAGAGAAAAATAAACAACTGTGGGATAGGTCTGGTGACACAGAACTGCAGTTCCTGTTATGTGGGAGGTACAGGTATGGAGATCATGGTCTGAGGGCCAACTAGGCAAAAAATGAGACTCTATCTAAAAATTAAACTAAAGCAAAATGATCTGAGGATGTGCCTCAAGTGGTAAAGTGCTTGCCAAGCAAATGTGAGGCTTTGAGTTCAAATACTATATTTTTTCTCCTTTTTGAATTGTTTTTATACAGGTGTTTTACAGAGAGAATTACTGTTTCATAAGTCAGGTATATTTCCTTTTTTTTTTTTTTTTAACTCTGGGCCTGGGCATTGTAACTCAGCTCTTCAGCTCAAGGCTAGTGCTCAAGGCTAGAGCCACAGCACCACTTCCGGCTTTTTCTGTTTATGTGGTGCTGAGGAATCGAACCCAGGGCCTCATTCATGAGAAGCAAGCACTCTACCACTGAGCCACTTTCCCAACCTACATTTCTTTTTAACTTGGCCACTCCTTCCCTTACACTCTTGCAGTGTTTCCCTCCCATCCTCACCCATAAGCTGTTTGGTTCATTTTCAACATAGTGTCTACTGAGTATCACTGCTGAATCTGTATATCCTTTTGTTCCTCCATTTCTGTGTATATTTTATTTTTTTTAAATAAAAATGAAGCAAGGAATGCAAAACTGACTTAAAAACACTGAGAACAGGGCCGGGAAGGTGACTCAATACTAGAGTGCTTGCCTTGCATGCATCAGGCCCTGGGTTCAATCCTCAATAACACGTAAGCAGAAAAAGCTGGAAGTAGAACTGTGGCTCAAGCAGTAGAGCACTAGCCTTGAGCTGAAGAGCTGAGGGACAGTATCCAGGCCCTACAACTGACCAAAATAAGTGAAAACAGCAACAGCACTAAAATGTAAAATGCATGAGACTCGTATACATTAAGAATATAGAACTATGTATAACAGAGATCCCCAAAATACCCCCAATCTGAATAATTGCTTAGAATGATTCATAGGATTTAGAAACCGTTATATTTATAGTTGAGCTTATTATATCAAAAGTTAAAGAAAAATTATGTTAAGTGAAGTAAGCCAGACCTAAAGAAACATAGGTTGCATGTTTTCCCTCATTTGTACTAATTAGAATGTGCCTACAAATCTACTAGTAAACCCAAAGGATAGTAAAAGACAAAAACTTACACTTGGATATGATAAATTAAACAGGACTCTGAATATTCAGTGAGACCAAAGGAGGATATTCTTAGGAGAGGATCACAAAGGCTCAATAGCTACGTGTGTATGATCATATAAAATGATGCTTATCAAAATGAACTCCAAGAAATGGAAACAAGAGGTTTTTTTATTTTACTTTTGGTGGTTTTTTTTTGTTTTCCCCCTTTTGTCACTGATTTGATTTCTGTACCTTTTGTAAGTTTTTCTGATTGGGGGAGGGCAAAGGGGAGCACAGAAATGGTGGGACAAAGGGTGAACAAATGCAGCAGTGATACTCACTAGACACTATGCTGAAAATGAATTATACAGCTTATGGGGGAAGGGAATAGGGAGGGAAAAACTGGGAGGAAACGAGGGAAGAGGGGACATGTACTCAATACCTGATTTATGTCACTGTAATCCCTCTATGCATCATCTTTACAATATTTTGTTGTTGTTGCTGTTGGTTGTGGGCCTTGAACTCTGGGCCTGGGCACTGTCCCTAAGATCTTCAGCTCAAGGCTAGCACTATACCACTTGATCCACAGCACTACTTCTAGTTTCCTGGTGGTTTATTGGAGATAAGAGTCTCACTGACTTTCCTGCCTGGGCTGGCTTTGAACTGCGATCCTCAGATCTCAGCCTTCAGAGTAGTTAGGATTACAGACATGAATCACCAGTGCCTGGCAATAATTTTTTTTAAGTTAAAGTAAAAGAAGAAACCAGCCATATGTGTCCTATGGTCCTCTCATAGTGGAGTTATAGAAGTCTCATTTTCCCAGCAATGTGGTGTCTCATTATGAAAACACAGGTGAATCATTACCAACTAGGAGAGCAACTTGGGGGTCCAGCATTTTTAGTCACACAAACACACAGTACTTGCCTGACTGTCTTTAGTCACTGCTATTCCAGACCCCAGAGAGAAGGCAAGTGTTTGACATAAATTACAGCATCACTTACTAAAAGTCTACATCAACTGATATCATGCAACTCAAGGTCCCCTCCAGGCAAACATACATTACTCACAACAGTGTATGATCTCAATTCCCAGGTGCCAACACAGGGACAGTCGTCAAACTCAAATGCTTCTTGGGAAGAGGAAGAGTGCAAACAACTCCCTTTCCTCCCTGTGGCAAGCATAAGAAAATGACACAACATTCACACACAAGAGAAAATAGGAGAGAATCATATTCTCATTTTTATTGCTTCTACTTATAAGTAAAGTTTAAATACTGCATCTCACATTTTAATAATCTCTTTTGTCTATTTCACTGAGTTCTCTGGAGAAATGATACCTGATTGTAAGGAGATTATTTAATTTTTTAACTAGATTAAAATTTTTTAACTAAAATGGCACATAGGTCATTTTTCATCTTTTAAAGAGCTATTTATTTATCCTTCTATCTGCTTAGAAAAATACCTGAAAATAAAGCTCCTCTAAGGTCAGTATGGTTAGGTCTTGGTAGTGGGATTGGCAAAGTTTAATTTTTTCTTTATATAGGTCTACATTTCTCGTGAATATGTACTGTTTCTTGTGTATGTGTGTGTGTGTGAGTGGGTGTGTGGGTGTGTGCATGTGCATGTGCATGTATGTGTATGTTTTGGCTGGACAGTGCCACCGCCTTTTTTGCTCAAGGCCAGGGTTCTACTACTTGAGCCATAGCTCCACTCCTGGCTTTTTAGTGGTTAGAGATAAGAGTTTTTGGCCTGGGCTAGCTTTGAATTATGATCTCCTCAGATCTTAGTTTCCTGAGTAGCTAGAATTTCAGTCATGAGCCACTGATGCCTGGCTTTTATGGGGGGAGGAGGGAAAGGGTATGTATACTGTTTTTAAAAAATAAAGTCTTAATATTTGTTTCTCTTTTTAAAAAATGAATAAAGGGACAAAAGACTGAGGAAATAGAACTTCTTGGAGACAAGTCTAATGTACATTAGAAATAGGTGGTCCTCTTTTTCTGGGAATTTAAGTATAATGTAGATAAAAGAAATATACAAAGCAGATTCATTTTTTTCCTCCTTGGAGTGTTTGTTTCACACAAGAATTCCACAGAGAATTTCTTCCATATTAATTTCTATCACATGGATCAATATTCAAATGCCAATCTCTTCCTTTATCTTGGGGAGCCTCTGACAGTAGAAAGATAGGGTCACAAGATGGGAAGGTCGGAAGAAGCCATGATTCATGGAGGTGGAAAACCACAAGTGAGAGGAAAACAATCATAAAAGAAGAAGAAGAAGAAAGAATCAGTACTAAAATAGCTGTTAAATTTCACCATGATAACCATTAAGAAGCCCGTTTATCAATAGGGCTGAGGTTCTATGCTGAGAAGACCCGAGTCTAGCCTCTTCCTCTCTGTGGTTCCTCCCACAATGAGACCATTATTCAGAGAAAAATGGAACATTGCTTCTTCACCCATCTGGTGAGCAGAAGTCCTATCCAGAGTTGCTGCAGCCTCATCAATGAAGAACTCCATACTGATTATCTAAAACACAGCTTAAACAAGTTCATGGCTAAGTGCTCTTTTTCTTAAGGAGGAGGGTTTAAGGGGAATGAGATCTTGGTTTCGAGCAATTCAAAGGCAGAAGGCAATTGAAGAGAGGCAGAGCCTGTTCTGGATTTCTCGAAGATGAGTGCACCAGGGGGTGTCAGGCCATGTGGAGCTTTGACCCACTCACAGCAGTGTATAAAGTAATAATTTTACCCTAAGCCATTCCTCTTTGGGTTTACAAGTGCTGAAACCAGAAGGATTTTGCATGTTGTTGATGCAAGTCAGCAGCCACCATCTGTCAGCACAGCATGATGCACACATTGATGGTGTTTCATGTATGCCAGTAAACAATTACATCAGCAAATATATCAAAGCATGTCAGAAATACCAGGCCTGTGAGCTAATGGAAGACACCAGACCTAGGTTATATGCAATTTCTCTATCCGACTATCTAGTGTCTGCCTCAGGAGTGGATAAGTGATGACTCTCTGAAGCTGTCCTTGAGACTTCAATTCAGTTTGATCCTTCATTTACGTTACCCTCCATCTACATCCAGTAAACTTGAGACTCATCTGCAGGCCTGGACTCAGCTCTGTCTGAAGCCAGCTCTGCCCCCTGAGCCAGCATGGCACCTCTGATGGACTCTGCGTGTTGACACCACTGGCTTCAACAACTTTGTAACTCAGTTCCTGACCAGGCTCTGATACTTCAGTGATTCATTTTGCATTTGTATGCACTTTTTACTCTTGCTTGTAGGCCAGGCCTGCTAGAACCTTGAATCAGTTTAACTCTTCCTAGCCGTCTTGTAACCTCAATATTGTAAAGTGTACCATGTAAGCTGAGAGTTAATATTAGTAATTAAGACTAGAATAGAGGACCTGTGTTGTCAATGGCCTAGGCTTATCAAATGACTTCAGTCTTACTTGGGGAACACACACAAACAAAATTTACTTAGCATGTGAATTTGCTGTCATTCGATAAATTGTGATGTTGTGGAAAGTTATAAATCATCCATTTACGTTCCTGACCTACCTTGCTTATGACAGGAATCCTGAGATGCTAGAAGCAAAAAGTACAATGGCAGGCAAAGAATCAGTACAAGGAATCAAGTGCAGAGAACAAGGGAAGACAAAGCCAAGAGGGGCTTTCTTAGGCCCACACTTGTCCAGAGACAATTGATGTAGGACATGGGACATTACTGAGCGTTATGCACACTCAGTGGTAATTAGAGTAGGACATGGGTCAGATTCAAAGTCATTCTCAAGCCACACACAGATCCATCAGGCAGGGGAATAATTGTATTCACTCAAAGGGCTGAAAAACAACTTTTCTGTCTACACTGGCTGAACAAGAAGTTATTCTTACCTAGGTGGAGACCAGGCATACAAATAAAACCACAGTTGTCCTTGACAGTCTAAAGACTGAGCTTATTTTCAAAGCTTTACCCACTTAGGAGCTACAGGGGAATAATTTCAAAGCTACTACTCTATGGCTAAATAGGTGACTAAATCATACACTGCTTGAAAGCAGTCTCCTCACTGCATGTAGCAAACAGACAAAGGAATTCACTAAGGAGCCCTGAGAAAATGATTTGGCTAGTGAGGGGCTTGCAATATCTAGGAAGGGAAAAATAGCCAAACATTGGGAAACATCCAGACAGACATTAGAACTTTCCCACTTCTGGGAAAATACAAGTTACTAAATTAAAAAAGAAAACACAAAGCCATTGGCCTATGCCTGCAATCCTAGCTACCTAGTAGTCTAAGATCTTAGGGTCATTGTTCAAAGCCAACCCAAGCATGGGACCCAGTCCATGAGACTCTTATCTCCAATTAACCAGTTGAAAGTGGAGTTGGGTAGAGCACCAGCCTTGAGCAAGAAAGAATGAGAACACAAGGCATTGACTCAAGTTCAAGCTCTATTACTGGCACCAACCAACTAATCAAACAAAAACATGAACAAGAAATAGACCTGTGGTTGATAGGATCAACATTTAAACTTGTTGCACTGTGTTATCTAAAGTATCTAATTTTCAACAACAGCTTTACAAACTATATACAGAGATAAATGAGGTCAATAGAAATCACTTTTAGAGGCCTCTATGTTGAACTTAACTGACAAAAACTATAATGTAGCTATTACATATACATGTGTGCAGAAAACTATATTTAAAGAATTAAATGAGGGCTGGTGTAGTGGATCATGCCTGTAACCCTAGCTAAGTGGCAATCAGAAATTAGAAGATTTCACTATGAAGCTAACCTGGGTAAAAAGGTTACCAATTTGTCTTTTTCTGCCTTTGTTCTCTGCACTTGATTCCTTGTGCAGATTCTTTGCTGGCCATTTTGCTTTTTGCTTCTAGCATCATAGGATCCCTATCATGAGCAAGGTAGGTCAGGAACATAAATGGACAATTTGTGTCTTTCCACAACATCACAATTAACTGAATAACAGCAAATTCACATGCTAAGTAAAATTTGTTTATGTGAATTCCCCAATTGACAGCCAATATTAAAAATAAAAAGCCAGTGTAGTGATGCATGCCTTTCATTGTTTATAGTCTTGTTGATTCCTTGTATCACCTAGAGTTTAGTGGACTTTCTGTGCTGTGTACTTGAAAGAGGACAGAACATGAGAATGAAATGAAGGCGAGAGATGAAGAGCTTGATTAAGGTTGCCTGTAACCTTCATTTAGCTCTATGGACATTGCATACTTATTTCTGAAGCTTTGTTAAATGTTCTGCATCAGGAGTCATCACACCCAGTTCAGGAGCCCATCTCAAGAACTGAGTGCATTATAGTATATACATCTGTGAATCCAGCTTCTTAAGAGGTAGGAAAAGGAGGGTCACAGTTTGAGGTCATCTTGGACAAAAAGAAAAAAAAATGAAACTGTTATCTCAAAAAGCATATAGGGGAGGGGGGGACCAAGATGGCGACGGGGCAGTAGGGAAACGCCACAGCTCTCTCCAACCAAAAAGAGAGTTCGAGTTCCAACGTTTAATCTCCCCAAGAGACCGACAACAACAAAAAGACGAACACTCAGAGAAAAACCAGAGGTGGAAAATAACAAAAAAAGAAAGAGAGGAAAAGAAGAATTTCAGAACAGAGAAGAGCGAAGACCCCTCCCCCAACCTTTACTGGCCGCGCGGCAGTGCGCCAAGCCGCCGGCCAGCCGGCCCGGCGGGGGCTGCTTGCAGATCACCAGGTACAGGATTGCAGAACAGCGGATCGCCAGGAACAGAGAAACCTAACAGCCGGGAGTCTCCACGAGGATCCCACCCCCACCCATCACTCTCCACCGGAGCGGAGAGGCTCCATCCCGCCAAAGCCGCCCGGCACCAGCAGCACGACAAAGGGACCTGTTGGCAGACCACCCGCCCAATCGCGATCACAGCAACCCGGCGGGGGGCCGCCCAACCCAGCCTGCAACCACCCCAACTGAACTCGGATTGCAACAACAACTGACGACCTACAGGGTGAGTACCCAACAGGGGACAGGGAATCCCTCAAGGGAGACCAGAGCTGGAGGGAATCCCCAGACCCTGACCTAGACTCCCTACCCCAACACCCGGACCACAGGACCCACTAAAACTGGGAACTGTTCGAGAGCTCCACCAGCCGGTGGAGCACACTCTGCTGGCCAGGCCAGAGCAAGAGCGCCCCTGGAAGGGAGCTTAAGTGCCCAAGCCAGGAACAGCGCCCCTGGGTCAAGACTACCAACAGTAGAAGAAATTTGAACTGTGTCCTCCAGGCTGCATAACCTAGGTGGTATATACATTAGCACAGGCCTAACGAGCACGCTCCAGGCCGGGGCCGGAACCAGGCCTGGGGACCGGCACCTGAACAAAGCAAAAAGGGTCAGAAGTGGGGCTGTGACTCAAATGGTAGGGTGCCAGCCTTGAGCTGAAGGGCTGAGGGACAGCACCCAAACCTAGAGTTCAAGCCCACAACCAGCTCAAAACAAACAAACAAAAACACATCAGGAGCCCATAGCAGACTCCAGTATTTGGGAGAGTGCATCCAGAGCATCTGATCTTCCCAAGAGCACCCACAGGAGCAAACACAAGCAGTCTAGGCTGCTCAACCCTTCCAAAGGCGGGAATTGCTACAGCAGAGAGCTGAGAATCCTAAGTAAGTCAGAATAGCAGCTGGAAATAGGCTCCCAACAGAATCCAGATCAGGCACAGACTCTCTCTACCAATACAGAATCAGCAACCAAGCAAAGACAGACACACCAAAACAAGATTGAAGAGCAGTCTCCTGAACCCCCATGCGAAAATCACAGAGAAAAATCACAAGGTTTACCACTACCCAGGACAGCAAGCTCACCTCAAAAGCCAGCAGCCACGCAGGGGAGAGCCCCAGTGGGAGCAAAGCAGGAATGGAAGACAAAAACTACATCCAAGGGTTGCTGGAGGCAATGACTCAAGAAATAAAGCGAGAAATGGATCAGAAATTGAAAGAGCACAAGGATGAACTATCAAAAGATATACAGGACATCAAACAAAAGTTGGATGCAAAAATAGAAGCTGCACAAACCTCAGTAAGAAGTGAGATAAACGCCAAATTAGAGGTAATGCATACTGATCTCACCTCATTGAGAGGTGAGATCAGTACTCTGAGAACCAACATTGAATCCATAAAGGGATCCATTTCCACCATGCAAACCACAATAGAAGCCACGGTCAACAGAGTGAATGAAATGGAAGGTAGAGTGTCAGATACAGAAGACAGAATACACCAACTGGACCAAAAAGTGACAGATATGGAAAAATCACTCAAATTAAACCAAAGGGAAATTCAAGAGCAAGCAGATAATGCTAAAAAATTTAACCTTCGCATAATCGGAGTGGACGAAGGTGAGGAATTCCAGAGCAAGGGAATGCAACACCTATTTAACAAGATAGTCAATGAAAATTTTCCCCACCTCAAAAACGACCATCTTAACTACATCACAAAAGCTTATCGAACACCCAACAAGCAAGATCCCAGGAGAAACACTTCTAGGCACATTATAGTAACAATGATGGATCTGAATAATAAGGAAACAATCCTGCATGCAGCAAAAATGAAGAAGGAGCTATACTACAATGGGAAAAAAATTAGAATCACTGCAGATCTCTCCACACAAACAATGAATGCAAGAAAAGCCTGGGAAAGCACCATACGAGCCCTGAGAGCCAATAACTGCCAACCCAGACTGATATACCCGGCAAAGCTAGCATTCACATTCGATGGAGAACTGAAAACTTTTAATAGCAAAGAAAAACTAAATGAATACATAAACATTAAGCCAGCATTACAAAGAATTCTAAGAGGGGGGACACAACCTGAAGAAAGCAACCAGGAACTGGGACCTGCCCCAAACAGGCATTACTCAAAGTCTAACTGAGCAAGCACAGGAGGAAAGGAAAAAAGAAAAACTTAGGAAAACGGAATGGCAGGGACAACAATGCATCTCTCTATACTTTCTCTTAATATAAATGGGCTGAATTCGCCAATTAAAAGAAAACGAACTGAGGACTGGATCAGAAAACAAGACCCATCCATCTGTTGCCTTCAGGAGACCCACCTCTCAGCCAAACATACAAACAAACTCAGAGTGAAGGGGTGGAAAAGGATCTACCAATCAAATTCCCCCAATAAGAAAGCAGGTGTAGCTATCCTGATATCTGACAAAATAAACTTTTCATTAAAATCAGTACAGAAAGACAAGGACGGACACTACATATTAATAAAGGGAACAATCCAAGAGGAGGATATAACCATCATCAACTTATATGCCCCAAATATCGGTGCACCCAGATATGTTAAACAAATGCTCTCAAACTTACAGAATAAAATAGATCCCAATACGATAATACTAGGAGACTTTAACACGCCACTCTCACCAAAGGACAGGTCTACCAACCAGAGGATTGGCAAAGAAGCTACCGAATTAAGTGAGGCCATACTTCAAGCGGAATTAACTGACATCTACCGAGTATTTCACCCTAAAACAACACAGTACACATTCTTATCAGCAGCTCATGGAACTTTCTCCAAAATAGACCATATCATAGTTCATTCAAGGAACTTAAGCAAATACAAAGGGATCGACATAATCCCCTGTATCCTATCTGACCACAGTGGAATCAAGCTAGCTCTCAATAACAAAGCATACCACAGAAATTTCTCTAATACACGGAAATTGAACAGCACACTCCTTAACAAGGCCTGGGTAACAGAAGAGATCAGAGAAGAAATAAAGCATTTCCTACAACTCAATGAAAATGAAAACACCTCACAAAGAAACTTGTGGGACACAGCAAAAGCAGTCCTGAGGGGCAAATTTATTGCCCTCAGTGCCCACATCAAGAGAATGGAGACAGACCAAGTAAATAATCTCATGTTGCAACTAAAACAGCTAGAAAAACAAGAAAAAATGGGACCTAAAGCTACTAGACGAAGCCAGATAACCAAATTGAGAGCAGAGATTAACCAATTAGAAAATCAGAAAACCATAACCAAAATAAACCAAACAAAAAGCTGGTTCTTTGAAAAAATAAACAAAATTGATGGCCCGTTGGCAAGATTAATTAAAAAAAGAAGAGAGGAAACCCATATTAATAGGATTAGGGATGCCACGGGAAACATCACAACACGTACCCAAGATATCCAAACAATTCTAACAGACTACTTTCAAAAGCTATACTCTCTAAAGGAAGAAAATCTGGCGGAAATGGATGCATTTTTAGAGAAATACAAGTTACCCAAACTGAGCAAAGAAGAAGTTAACCAATTAAATAAGCCAATATCCTATAATGAGATACAGGAAGCTATCAAAAGTCTTCCAACAAAAAAAAGCCCAGGACCAGATGGATTCACAGCAGAATTCTATAAGACCTTTAAAGAAGAACTAATACCCATACTCCTCAAGCTCTTCAGAGAAACAGAGAAGGAGGGAGCTATCCCAAACTCATTCTACGAAGCCAATATCACACTCATCCCCAAACCAGGCAAAGACCCAACCAAAAAGGAGAATTACAGGCCAATCTCCTTGATGAACACAGATGCAAAGATCCTTAACAAGATTCTAGCTAACAGAATCCAGAAACACATTAAAAAAATAATACACTATGATCAGGTAGGTTTCATCCCAGAGACACAGGGATGGTTTAACATACGTAAGTCAATAAATGTAATCCAGCATATCAACAGAGCCAAGGTCAAGAATCACATGATTATCGCCACAGATGCAGAAAAGGCCTTTGATAAAATTCAACATTCATTCATGCTAAAAGCTCTGGAGAAAATAGGAATAGAAGGAACATTTCTAAAAACAATAAAAGCCATTTATGACAGACCAATAGCCAATATTATACTTAATGGGGAAAAGCTACAACCAATCCTCCTAAAAACAGGAACAAGGCAAGGATGTCCACTGTCTCTACTCCTCTTCAACATAGTCCTAGAACCCTTAGCCAGGGCAATAAGGCAAGAAAAAGACATTAAAGGGATCCGCATAGGGAAAGAAGAAGTTAAACTATCCCTTTTTGCAGATGACATGATACTATACCTCCACGATCGCAAAAACTCCATCCCCAAACTTTTAGAAATCATAAGTCACTTCGGCAAAATAGCAGGATACAAAATAAACCCACAAAAATCAGTTGCCTTCCTATACACTGATAATGCACAGGAAGAGAGGGAAATAAAGGGAGCAACCCCATTCACAATAACCTCCCAAAAAATAAAATATT
Organism: Dipodomys spectabilis; assembly: GCF_019054845.1. Classification (NCBI taxonomy): domain Eukaryota; kingdom Metazoa; phylum Chordata; class Mammalia; order Rodentia; family Heteromyidae; genus Dipodomys; species Dipodomys spectabilis. The sequence continues at coordinate 16,206,270 of NW_024870834.1, read as the reverse complement.
TAGGAATTAACCTAACCAAAGATGTAAAAGAACTATTTAATGAGAACTATAAAAAGTTAAAGAAAGAAATTGCAGAAGACACTAGGAAATGGAAAGACCTCCCATGCTCCTGGATAGGCCGACTTAATATAGTAAAGATGGTGATACTTCCAAAACTAATATACAAATTCAATGCAATTCCTATTAAAATCCCAATGACGTGCATCACTGAAATACAGAAAACAGTCCAAAAATTTATATGGAACAACAAAAGACCTAGAATAGCCAAAACAATTCTAGGGGATAAAGACAATATGGGAGGGCTATCCATGCCGAACTTCAAACTCTACTACAGAGCTATAATCACAAAGACAGCATGGTACTGGCACAAAAACAGACCCGAAGACCAATGGAACAGAATAGAAGATCCAGATATAAATCCACAGGCCTACAGCCAGCTGATATTCGACAAAGGAGCCAAAGACATACAATGGAAGAAACACAGCCTCTTCAACCGCTGGTGCTGGGAAAACTGGGCAGCCACATGCAGAAAACTAAAAGTGGACCCCAGCCTATCACCATGCACCAACATCAACTCAAAATGGATTAAAGACCTTAACATTAAACCTGAATCTCTGAAACTACTACAGGACAGAGTAGGAGAGACACTTGAACTAATAGGCACAGGAAGGAACTTCCTGAACAGAGTCCCAGGGTCACAACAAGTTGGAGAGAGACTCGACAAATGGGACTACCTTAAAATAAAAAGCTTCTGCACAGCTAAATCTATCGCAACTAAGCTAGAAAGACAACCAACTAATTGGGAAAAAATATTTACCAGCAATATATCAGACAAGGGGTTAACATCCTGTATATACAGGGAACTCAAGAAACTAATCCCTCCCAAACCTAACAAACCAATTACTAAATGGGCAAGGGAACTAAAGAGGGACTTCTCAAATGAAGAAATAAAAATGGCAAAGAAACACATGGTGAAGGAAATGCAAATAAAGACAACCCTGAGATACCACCTTACCCCAGTCAGAATGTCCCACATCCACAAATCAGCCAACGACAAATGCTGGAGGGGATGTGGAGAAAGAGGAACCCTGTTACACTGCTGGTGGGAATGTACACTTATACAACCACTTTGGAAAGCAGTCTGGAGGGTCCTTAGAAAGCTAAAGATTGACCTCCCTTACGACCCAGTCATACCACTTCTAGGCATCTACCCTGAACAACAGGAACCAATATACAAGGACACGTGCACCTCCATGTTTATTGCAGCACTGTTCGCAATAGCCAGGATATGGAAACAACCCAGATGCCCCACCACAGATGAATGGATCCAAAAATTGTGGTATCTATACACAATGGAATATTATGCAGCCATTAGAAATGACAAAATAATGGCATTTGCAGGGAAATGGATGGAGCTAGAAGGAATCATGTTGAGCGAGGTAAGCCAAGAACGAAGAGACAAACGGTACATGGTCTCCCTGATAAGTGGATGCTAAATCCAAAAGGTTAGGTGATACGATAAAACTAACAGGACTTAAGAAACAAAGAACTCCCGCTCATCTGGTTGAACCACTACTAAATATCCCCATGCTGCTGATCACAAATATGGTATATAACATGTGAACACTGTTATATATTACAGACTGTGGTAGACAATTTGCTCCAGGGAAGTTAGAATGAACTTGTGACTTTGAAATTATGTAATCATTTAATCACAATCAAAAAAAAAAAGAACCTCGGGGAAGGGAGGGAGGGAGGGGATGGTAGGGGGAAAACAATGGAGGGGGTAACAATGTTCAAGAGGAAGTGTACTCATAACCTCACTCATGTAACTGTAACCCTCTGTATAGTAGCTTTACAATAAAAAAATAAATAAATAAATAAATAAATTTAAAAAAAAAAAAAAAAGCATATAGGGCATGGTGTGGTACATGTCTGTAATCCCAGCTAGGTAGGAGGTTGAGTGCATCCCCAGACAAAAGCCTGAGACTTTATCTGAAAAATAAACAAAAAATTGGCTGGGGATATGGCCCAAGTGGCAGAATGTTTGTCTAGCATGTATTAGGCCTGAGGTCAAATCTTTGTACCAGTATAAAAAACTACTCATTAAATAATAACAATTCATAATAACACAGTAATACATAATAATAACTCATCAAATAGCAAATATTATTAAAAAGTAAAATTTTATATATCATCTGTGTATCTCCAAAAGGAAATTTTAGAATCAGTGAAGTTAATCTATATGAGAAATTTACTAGAAGGATTTAGCAGTGGATTTGAATTGTCCGAAGAAAGAATTAATTTGAAGATAAACGAGGGGAGATTATAAAATCTGTATAGAAGCAAAATTAATCAAGATAAAAAGAACTTCAGAGAAATATGAGGCATCATTAAATGTACCAACATATGTATAATGGGAAAAGGAGAGGGAGGGAGAGAGAGGGAGAGAGAGACAGAAATGCTCAAATAATGCCTACAGACTTCACACATTTGATAAAAATGATAAGCTAATCTACACACTGAAAAATTTAAATGAATTCTTAAGAAGGAGAATTTTATCTTTGGCTTTTGTACATTATAATAAAGATGCTGCGAATGGTTTAAAAAAACAAAGATAAAGAGAACTTTTTTTTAAGCTTCAAAGGAAAAGAAATCATACACACATACAAGAGCATCACAGTTAACATTTCTTCAGGAAAAATGGAGGTTAAAGGCTATGGGATGACACAGAGAGTGTTGAAAGAAAAACAACTGTCAGCCTGGAAGAATATACCCAGAGAAGCTGTCTTTCAAAATGAAGGTCAATTAGACATCCTCAAATAAACAAAAGCAAAGAATTCATGCTAACACACTTACCTTACCAGAACTACTTGAAGATTTCCTTCATTATCACAGAGACAGCAGATGTTAATTCTGAATTTATGTGGGGGGGAATAAAAAATAAAGAGCTCCAGTAAAGGTAATTATGTAGGTAACCATAAAATACAGTATAATTACACATGTCATTTTCTTTCTTTTCTTAACTGATTTGAAAAGAAAATGCATAAAACAATATCTATAAAATTGTGTTATTGTGCCTATACTGTATAGAATTGTCATATATTTGACAATTAAAATCCAAGTGAATGGAGTTTCATTGGGAAAAGAAAACGATACTAGGTGGGAATTTGAACCCGCAGTAAGAATCAGAGATGTTAAATAATAAACTTAATTTAAAGAACTCCATAAACATGCCTGAGTTCCCTTTTTTACCTCAGCTCTGAAAAAGATGTCAGTTTTTACAGTGCAGTAACTATAAACAATGTATGTTGTGATTGTAATTTATACATCTGTTATGCAGCATACATTTATAACATGATATGACTCATAGCACAGAAAAAGGAAGAGGGAGGGCTGAGAAGGTAGCTGAGTGGTAGAGTGCTTGCCTTGCATGCATGAGGCCCTGGGTTCGATTCCTCAGCACCACATAAGCAAAAAGAAAAAAGCCAGAAGTGGCGCTGTGGCTCAAGTGGTAGAGCGCTAGCCTTGAGCTGAAGAGCTGAGGGACAGTGCCCAGGCCCAGCGTTCAGGCCCCACAACCGGGCCCAAAAAATAAAAAGAAAAGAAAAAAGGAAGAGAGTGGGAGAAACCATATAAAAATAGAGTTTTCATATTTGGGGCTGGGCATTCAATATAGTTGTAGAATGGGTCTGATCACCAGCATTACCCTATATCATAGTGGAATTAAGTTACATAAAGATGAAATTTATTCTAGTACATTAAGATGAATATTATAAGTGCTAGAGCAACCAGTAAGAAAGTAATTCAAAAAGTATAGTCAAATATTGTTAAATAAATTAAAGATGCTAGAGCAAGGGGCCCATGCCTGCAATTTTAGCTACATTGAAAGATAAAGGGATAAAAGGGAGCACCATAACAGAATGACTTAAATATCATTATATAACTGTCCTCCATATGCGTTCTCAGTACTCAATAATCAAACACATGTAGAAAAGGCTGGATAAATTTTCTCTATGGATTCATTTCCCCCTAAAGTTAGGATTCTAGTCATAGCAGTTTTCAGGTTTGAAGTCTTTGAAACAAATTAATCTGAATCCATGGAACTGATTTTGTTTCAGCTGATTCCTGTAGTGTTTTCTGCTTTATCACCTTCCTCTTAAAAAAATATTGGGTTAGTGGGGCTGGGAAAGTGGCTCAGTGGTAGATTGCTTGCCTTGCATGCATGACGCCCTGGGTTCAATTTCTCAGCACCACATAAGCAGAAAAAGCCAGAAGTGGCACTGTGGCTCAAGTAGTAGAGCACTAGACTTGAGCTAAAGAGCTGCCTAGGCCTAGAGTTCAGGCCCTATGACCGGAAAAAAAAAATGGGTTAGTAATAGATCATACTGACAGCAGTGCACAGGGAGTATATGTTATGATATACCTTTTAGTTCTAACCATTAGCTCTTTTCATACTCTCTGGTTTACTCTCTCATCTGACCAATATTGATATTAAAAAGATGATTTCAAGCCAGGTACACATCTGTAATCCTAGCTACTCAGGAGTCTGAGATCTGAGGATTGTGGTTGGAAACCAGCCTGGGCAGGAAAGTCTGTGAGACTCTTATCACCAATTAATCACTGAAAAACGAGAAATGATGCTGTAGCTCAAGTGGCAGAGTGCTAGCCTTGAGCAAAAGGAGCTTAGGGACAGTGCCCAGGCTCAGAGTTTAAGGCCCAGGACTGGCAAAAAAAAAAAAAAGAAGAAGAAGAAGAAGATACATTCACTTATCCATATGTTCAGGCACTACACGTAGAAGAACAAGAAGAGACATTAATCTGGGAATATATATTCACAAAGACATAATAATATGTGTTGATAATGCATGAGTTTAAATAATGGCATGTGTGTATTATACCCATCCATACACACACACACACACCTAAGAACAGCACACTCTGTCATGGAGCATATGATATGTTTTGATCCTTAGGAACATGGTATGTTGCAGGTTCAGTTCTTTGACAAGGTTTTTGCTCACCCACACCTCACAATGTAACTGATGGTATTTATCTCTCTCTGTCATTTGACCACTTTTAAATACTGTGGTGCAATTACTTGTACATGTTCTGTCTCCTCCCAAAAGGTGGCCTTTGTCAGTTTCACTGTAGAACTTGTAAATAGTGACTACTTGACAGCAGCATTTATTTACTAAAGAACCTAATCAGTGTCAGATATTGAGCCCTGTGAGAATATGGCTTCTGTGTTCTCTGAAGGTATTTGCTGATGGGTGAGTGAACAAACTTACATCTTGAGTATCAAAGTGCTGTAAAACAGTCCTTGGACTTGGTATTGGATGGAATGGGTCAAAGTCTCTACTGGGTCCTGTGGGGACCCATCTCACATTGGGCTTTCTTGGTTTTAAGTAGGAGTAAGTCTACTTTATAGAACTGAGATAATGTATAGTGGGTTTCCTCCCCTACACACTCCTCACCCCCATTTTCTTCTGGTCTCTGAGGCTGGGCTCTGTCCCTGAGCTTTTGTGTTAAAGGCTAGTGCTCTAGGCTGGGCTCTGTCCCTGAGCTTTTGTGTTAAAGGCTAGTGCTGTAGGCTGGACTCTGTCCCTGAGCTTTTGTGTTAAAGGCTAGTGCTCTACCACTTGAGCCACAGCTCCACTTCTGGCTGGTCTGTCTTCCTTCCTTCCTTCCTTCCTTCCTTCCTTCCTTCCTTCCTTCCTTCCTTCCTTTCTTTCTTTCTTTCTTTCTTTCTTTCTTTCTTTCTTTCTTTCTTTCTTTCTCTCTCTTTCTTTCCTTCCTTCCTTTCTTCCTTTCTTTCGTACTTTAGTGGCTTCAAACCATGATTCTCAGATCTCACCCTCCTAAGATTACAAACATGAGCCACAGTGCCCTGCCCTTTCCTCCTTTGTTGTTTATTTATTTATTTTTAAGAGAAGTCCTAATTGAACCGGTTGATCTTCTGAGTGAGCTGAGCCTCTCTCCCCAGGCAGGACCTGACACATACCAGCTTGCTGCAGTCCTCTGGTCTCTGAAGCTTCTAGCCAGATGTTGGATGATTTACTATGATGTTTATCAAAATACAGGGATGCTGATATTTGCTTTTTCCTTGCACACTAGTTCTAGCTACAGCATATCAAAGTATAATAACTAATATGTGTGGATGTGTGGTTTTTTGTAAAGTTTTGCAAGATGCCTTCATACTATTATTTACTTTGGTAACCCTCCAGAAAAAAGAGCAGCTGGGGAAGCACCAACACCTTTGAAAAAGTAGCAATGATTCAGATCAATTAAGCACAAGTCACCTGACTAGAAATTTGGTGATCCCCCCCCCCATACCACCCCACAACCACTTTCCTTAGCAATGCAGTATTTGTCACAATGACAGCCTTCATCCTAACGCTCTCCTCCATTCTTCTTTGGCAGAGGCATCTATCCTGAGCTATGATGGCAGCATGTACATGAAGATCATTATGCCCATGGTAATGCACACCGAGGCAGAGGATGTGTCCTTCCGCTTCATGTCCCAGCGAGCTTACGGGCTTCTGGTGGCTACGACTTCCAGGGACTCGGCTGACACTCTGCGCCTGGAGCTGGATGGGGGGCGCGTCAAGCTCATGGTTAACTTAGGTATCGTATGAAGGCCCCTCTGCCCCACCTTGTTTGGGCTTGTCTTCCCTTTTCCTTTCTGATTTTTCTTGGTTTGACTGAATTCTTTGTTTGTTTTCCTGAAAGTTAACTGCTCACCTCTTGTTTCATGGACCAAGGATAAAAACCCAGCAACATATAACCTCCTTATTTCTGCATGAGGTTTTGATGTCAATTTCTGGTTTCTGACAGTGGTTGTTGTTTCTGTTTGGTTTGGTTCGGTTTTGGTTTTGGTTTTGGTTGTTTTTCTTAACCGGATTATTTGTTTTCTAAGTTTCCTTTCTTGGTTTTTTGGAATCGTTTAGCTTTGTGTAAAACACGCTACTTTGGTCCATCTTTTGATCAGTCATATTCCCATCAAGTCCAACTCAAAACAGTCAAGCTGAGGATGGGGGGTGGGGGAGGAGGTAGGGGTGGGAGTTGAGGCCAAACCTAAGGACAGGATGTCAGAGGAAAGTATGGTGGCCCTGATGGCACTCACAGTTTGAGATTCCCCCCTCCCCCTCTCCAGGAATCATGACAGATGATTTCTACTGTCCCACTGGACAAGCAATTGCTTACATTTAGCATTTCTGGCCTATAGAGGAGAAGATCCCTCCTGGAAGATCGTCTTAATTTCCTTCCTGACATTCTTGCTCACTTCTCCACAGCCCCTTTTGGGGAAAAAAATAATTGTGCTTAATACTATTATCCAACAATCGCTTTGGGGAAAACAAATTATTATAACTTTAAACGTGTAGCTTTATTTGGGACAAGATCTGTTCTTTCCTCTAATGGACTCATTTGAAATTCTGTCTTTATGACCTCCCCTTCTTTTCAGTTCTTGACTCTCTTTCCTGGATCGGAATTGATCTCTAGAGAGTGTGGGCCTTCTGGTATTTTTGTAGACAAACAAGTAAGCAAGCAACACATCTCAGTTTCTGCTCTTCCCATTCCTCAGAAGCCTAGTGCTGAGAGGTTCCATGATACCGCTCAGTCAAACTTTCTAAGCAGATAGATTTATCTGGGTATGTAAAATAGGTTTGAATACAGAACTCCTTTATAAAGGATGGGATGGCTTGTTAGAAGCCTGGAGATGACATGATGGAGAAATGTACTGTATTCCAGAGCATGTAATCCCTAGATGACCCCCCACCCCCACCCTGTAGGAAGCTGAGCTTGGGAATCTATCACAGACTTATCTGTTGTCAAGCAAACTGGTCCCACATTTCAAATATCTATGCTGTCATTCTAAAATCTCCAGTCGACAGAGGACTGTTTTGAGCAGTGGCTTGTTTCGTTATGTCCTTTACTTTTTCTTCCAGTTTGCAGCTTTCCAACACGATTTCCTTTTGTCCAACCTCATTTGATTTCTCTTGTCAGTGTGTCTCTTGGGTTTCTATCATTTGTGTTCTGTGTATGTGTGTATGTGTTTGGTTATTTTAGGTTTTGTTTTTCTCTTTGGCTGGATCTTTTTGTGTGTGTATGTTCTTGAGTTTCCTCCCACCATCAGCCATGGTAAATCAAAAGATGGTATTCAACCCTTCAAAGGCCCAAAGCCTGCGGCCCGCATAGCAAACAGCCTTGAGAACAGAGAGTACTGAGCAGCCGACAGGGATTGGCAGGCCCCTGTCCCCCCACCTTCCCACCCCACATCACCCTCCCCACCCAAGCAAACCAAGTGACCCATTGCACCTCAAACCAACAAGTAGTAGCCCATCCCTGACTTCTCCAAAGAAACAGCAGAAGGGATAACAATCCAAACCCAAAGCAGAAAACCAAGGCAGAGAGCAAATACAAACCACTGCTTAGTTCACAGAGAAAAGAGAGCAAAGACAGTCTTTGTATACCAAAGGAAGAGAGACAGATATGTGTGAAGAAGATTTAGCCCATGGGAGCCTGGGGGAGCACACGCTGTGTCTTTCAACAGACAATTTGTTTTTTCCTTATTAGTCGTTGTTTCGACAAAATTAGAAAGTTAACTGCTACAGGTCTCACATATACAGGATTCATGTCTCCCATCCTAGAATGACCAGGGCAGAGGAATGGATAAAAGGAAATGCACAATAAAGATATGTCTGTGTCTCTCCCTTCCTCTTAGTCTATCTCTCTCTATCACACACACACACACACACACACACACACACACGTGCACATACTCTGAATTTTAATTCATTGTGTTGTATACATGTCCCTTTTCACATTCATACTTTATCCAAAGGTTCTCCCCTCCTCCCTTCCCAAATACACTCGTTTTATAAGGACTTTTGTTCTTTAAGCACAGTTTGAATTCACGTGCTTTTCCTTTTCACATTTGTACTGCTTCTTTTAAATTCGTTTTGTTTTGTTGAGACAGAATCTCACTATGTCGTCTAGGCAGGCCTGGAACTCCCTAAGGCCCAGGCTGGCCTTAAACTCACAGCCTTTACTTCCCGATTACTGAAACTGCCCGTGTACACCACTATGCCAAGTTGTACTGCATTTCATTGTCTCACATATACGGAATCGACAGAAATAATTCTCTAATGTGTTTCAAATTAGTCATACTACACACTCATTATAGAAAAGCATAGTAGATATTAATCTGGCAAAATATATCTAAATGTCAAAGACACTAGGGTTTTCCATGGGCTCTGTTTTCTGAAGACAGCATGAGTGGTAATAGCAGGTGAGAGAAATAACCCTATATCATAACATATGTCTCTAAAAGTTGTGCGATTGACTCCTGCACAACCACATTTTGTTCTTTGAGTAGTAAAAGAGCTAGCAACAGCATTTTGTTAAGGATTTAAAAGATCTTATTTTCATCTCCATAAAATTGGGAGAAAATCCAAAAATTGTTCTTCTTATACTCAATTTTATAGATATGAAATAGAGAGCTATCTGCCTTTTCAAAACTTGGATAAAAACTTTGGTGATGGAATAGAGACTAGAAGTCTTGTGCCTAACTGCTAGATCATCATTGATGACCTGTTACCCTCACAGGGTAACTTACGGAGCAATGACACTGGAGCTCAATGATGTCACACATTCCATAATTGCCATCTTTGAAAGATGCAGAGAGAGTATTTCCTTCTTCCTTAGTGCTCAGTTTGAATTGAGCCACATTATAGAAAAGTTAGAAGATGCAGACAAACCTTTCTGGATTCTCATCAGAGAGCCGGGAGGCCTCCTTTCATGGTGAATTCTGAGCCAGTACAGGCAGTTTGACCAGTTGCCTTAGAGTTCTCCCAGACATTTTCTGCCTAGCTCGCTGCTAAACATTATTGAAAACATACAACTTTTAGAAATTTCCATCACAACCATGCGCCACTCAAAGATCACCCCTATGGAGATTCATCATTTCCTTGCATTTATTGAAATAAAGCAAACTAAGTAAAACAAAACAAATAGCATATATGTGTACATATACAAATGCACAAACGTGCTCACCTCTCAAATTTCATGTAAAGACTGAAGTAGTCTTTTTTTCAGGCAAAGCGAGAACTCTGGCCACTATCAAAGATACAGCTAAAGGAAATGGTTTCCTCCATCAACAACCTGGCACATGTTTTTTGTTGTTGTTAAGAATACATATCCTCACAAAACACACTATCTCTTCACAGAACTTGTGAAAAGAGAGGAGACTTTTCTTCTCCAACTATTTATTCCTTGGGTAGAAAAAGCAACATGAATCTTCATGTCTCACTTTAAAAACAAATTGTCTGCCATCTTGAAAGCCCTAAATTGTAACACTTTTAAAGATGTCCAACACACCTTAGGGAATCCTTTGAATGATCTGGAAAGATGAATCCAACCCACACCAGTCCTTAGACCAGATTCTTATGTGATCATAAATTCCTCAGCTGCCTAGAAACCAAAGAAGAAACTTGTTCCTTATGGGAAGTCCTTGGGTTTGTAACATTAGGCCTACTCTTCCTCCTTTCCTTTCTCCTAAGCATGCACACAGTTCTCCTCCCTCTCCCTACTTTGATACACCATGAAGCATGGTTTCTCCACCTTTGGGAGATGGTAGTTGCAAACAATAGATGAAACTCCCACCTGTTCCCCCCTGCCTGCCCCCACCCCAGTCCTCAGGGGCGTGGCCTCCTCTGTGTGGTGGTCGTACCAGTTGCTCCAGGGCTGTTTGCTCCCACTTTTCTGTTGCGGTTGACGACACATGACAAACCTAACCGCATGAAACCAAACCCAGATTTTTCTCAAGAGATGTTCTGGGGAAAAAACAACAAGCTGCCTGCCTCCTTCCCCAGAAATGATTGGGTGTTATAAATTACTCCTATCTGGATTTCACATAGTTCCCCTCTGCTCCTGCTGGTGGTCCTGACTTCTATTTTCATTTGCTTGATTAACATACTTCACCTTGGGGGATTCAAGTGGTGGCATTCTCTTCCATGAGTTCTCTCAACACAATGGCAACAACCTCGGAGTTTATAGCTGCATTCCCCCACCCCCATACCATTATTTCCTTTTCTCCACCATTTGACTTCTACTTTTTAATATTTGACTTTATATAAATTCCTAATGGAATTCCCACTATTGTAAACCAGCTCTTGATTTAACTAGTAACGATGAACTGCGACAGGTCTCCAGTCATCTCTACCCAGTATGCTTTTGACCTCCACTAACTCTACTTAAGAATTATTATGGTATGTGCCATTGACACTGAAATGGAGACTAGGAAATTATTAGCTGTTCTGATCCCTGGCACAGATCACATGGGCTGGATAAAATTATGTTTTTCCTCCTTCCCTTTTCCATTTGAAAAGTAAGATTGAAACCAAACAATTTTCTCTCCTCGCTATGTTAGACATGCAGAGTGAAGTAGGCAAGATGTCAAAGGTAACTGAGATCTCCTGCACACATGCCTGTCCTGCCTTCTCCTCGAATGCAGTAGGCATTTTGATTCAGTCTGGGCATTCAGGCAAGAAGACAGAGATGGAATTGGTGAGTGGGTTGATCCAGGAGCCTTTGAACCCATAGCAATCAGAAAAACCAATCAACAGTGACAATATCCCACAACTCCTCCCACTTCACACCCAGTGGACCCCCCCCCCACACCTCTCTAAAATCTGGGATGGGTGTTTGTGCGGTTAGCTGTTTGCAAGTGGCCATTTTATGACAGGAAATAACCAGGTGGTATTAACCCTTTCCTTACCTCTAAGAGGATGGCAAGTGTGCCTGTGCAAATTTCTGTGGCGTTTGGGGCCTCAACCTGAGGAGAGGGTGGGATGGAATTCATTTTTAGAAAAAGAGAAAGGGTTAAACACTGCACTGGGAACTTGAAAGGACAGATTTTTTTTCTTAAATGATTCCCTGTGTCAGACTGGTGATTTAACTTTGAAACCCTCATCTAAAATCGCTGCAATGCTACTTTTAAAGATAATTTTAAGAACATTAAGTTGTATGGAGAACTACAATATAACCTGCATTTGACGGGGGAATTTTTACCTTAATTTCTAAGATTAATAAAATTAACATTTTAAAATCTGGGCTCGAAATCTTTTATATAAATGAGTAGGTTTTTTTTTTTCCTTTTGAAGAGAGAAAAAAAACAAACAACATTCTTGATGTCCGTTGTGGATATATATGTATTCCAGTATATATCTCTATACATATGTGTATATATATGTGTGTGTGTGTATATATATATGTATCCAACTTTACTAAATAATATACTGTACATATACACCCACCCTTAAACTTGTGCATACTGTGTATATATATATATATATAAAATGGCCACATTTCTTGCGTGTGTCTGTCCCCGGAAGGGTGGACTGATTGTTTTTGGATGTCTGCAGCTGTTACCTTGAAGGATGCAATTTCATCTTTCATTTATTTTTCCCCATCTAGACTGTATCAGGATAAACTGTAACTCCAGTAAGTTTTTCCTCAAGTTTCATTTTGCTCTTTAAAAAAAAAAAAGAGAAAAACTGACTTTATTTTGTTTACTGGTTTTATGAGCTGTTTTTTCTTTGGATTCTTTTATTTTTTGGCAGTGGGGTTTGGAGGAAACGGGGGGTGGGGGGGTGATAAATTGGAGAGTGGGATGAAGGCACGGGTTAAGTGGGACTGAGGTGTAGTGTTTGTCTTGGAGCAGGGTCTCTCTTCTCTACCTGCATTTACAGAAAAGGAAAAGGAGGAGAGGGCGTGTGGATTATGAAATAACTTGAAAATGAATTGAAATGGTCATGTGTTTTCTTTGGGAGATAACCCCTGAGGTGAATGGAAAGCTTTAGAGAAACCAGACTGCACTTCTCCACTGCCAAAAGCTGCAGTTGATAAAAGTAAAAGTTCATGACCCTGAGATGGCTGCCAACTCTGAGATTTCCTGCCTGGCATTTACCAGTAGAAGGAGCTTCTAGAAGGATGTGTAAAGCCCTGTTCTTGGCAGTGATGCCACATTTCAACCAAAGACTTAGCTGAAGAAGGAAACACCGCCTACCATTCTCATTCTCACCCATTCCAGAGTGCCGCTCTTGAAGAAGGGTCCTAAGGAGTTATAGGATGAAAGCTACTATCTTCTTCTCTGGAAAATGACATTAGCTAAAGTTGAGGAAAAAAAAAAGAATATAAACACGTAAGATAGGAATGAGGGAAGACGTTGATGAAGGACAAAGAGAAATATGTTTTTTTGCTAGGACATGTTGTATTAGACCAAATCACACTGTTTTATAAGGAAACAAAGGTTGTTTTTTCTCTTGTTCAGGCAAAGTCTAATGCCAGCTGAACAACTGAACTGTCTACCAGACAGTTCCTTTCAAAGAAGCAATGAATTCAAGGATCCAGGATCCTTCCATGAAGGGAAGAGAGAGGCCCATCACCTGAGAGTTCTTTCAGCATGCTTCATCTCTTTGCCTGGAAGCAGCAAGCATCACTTTTGCTGGTACTTATTTGGCAGGCAGGACTCCATTCTAAGTGCAAAGCCTTCTGGTGCTACCCAGAGGGAAAAAAAAGTGGATTAGTTGCGTATTCAGTACACCTAATTCTGTGTTCTCTCCTTAGTCTTTGCTTCTTTCCTTACTAGAGTCTTCTGTAGAAACAAAGTTAGAGAGAAAATACTCTGACTTGCTTCTTTCATGTACTTGTTAATGATATCGTAAGCAATATCTCAGAGATGATAGTTCAAATTTCTTTTTTGGCAGGTGATAAGGTATCACATGACAACCTAACAAACCCCTCTAGTTTTAGGCACACATGCCACAAAAATTAACCCAAAATGAGAAAATTTAAAGATTTCTGTAAACAACTACTTCCTAGAGTATATTACGCATGTCTAGGCATCATGCTATTTTAGATAATGTTCTATTTTTCTGTTTTAGTATTTCTAATTAGCGAGAAGTTTCTCATGATGTTTAGGTCACTAAAGACCTAATTGAGGCATTCTTTCTTTCCAATGTGTGGGGCTTTTTTTTTTTTAACAGCCTATTGAGGTTTAATTTCTGCCACAAAATTCATTCATCATAGCCCTACAATTCAATGATAATTGCACATATGGATTTATCCAAAAGTCACCACAATCATACTTTAGAGCAGCATTGCTATCACCCCCGCTAAGTCCCCCTTACCTGTTTGCATCTAATCTCTGCTCTTACCCTTAACCTGCAGCAATCATTAATGGCTTTACTTCCATACATTTATCTTCTCTGGACTTTGCATATAAATGAAGCTGCATAAAATGTAGTCATTTGTATCTTTATCCATTAAAGTAAGGGAATAGTGATTCTTAGGGAAGCCTTTCCTTCTCTTTTTATACTAATTTTCAAAGTTGGAAACGATGGAAATTGGGCATGGGGTGAAAAGCTTCATCTTCAGAATCTGCCAACTCCTGGATCCTATTTGGAGAGCAGAGAACCCAGGGGCTGATTTGATGAGGCTATCAGAACTTGCTGTGGCTGTTCTATCAACTTTCCAGTGCAGCCCATTTCCATGTAATCAACAATGGAAGGTCATCCGGAGACAAGTTCCAGGATCCTCTCTCCTGGGAAGACAGCGACATAGATAGACAACAGCAGGCTTTCTAAACCTGGTGAAATATTTTCTACACAGAGCTACCTATAGCAGTATGAAGATAAAAGCATGTCAGCAAAGGGAAGTTTTCAACTTTGATCACAGGCTAGAGAGTGTAACTGATCAGAGTTCAATGAGTAGGTAGATTCAAGTTTGATTTTTTAAAATCATCTTTTAAATTCTCTTATGGTAAACCTGACATGCTAAGAAATGTAACTCTGTGGAGTTCATCTGGAAAATGATGGTGTATCCACTGCTTGAATAATGAATGTCTAGGGGAAAAAAATTTAAAAGTCCATTAAACTAGGCTCTGTAGTGAGAAGAACACAAACATGTATCTAGGGTTTAGTAGAGTCCCAAACTAAATGTGACTGCTTTGGCTGAAATTGCTTTTAATTGTTGAATTGTAGTAGAAGTTGCAGTTGAAGCCACACAAAAGTGATAAATTATGAGAAGCAAATGCATATAAGCATGGATGTTAAAAAAAAATAGTAAATCAAAATTTTTTTTTATCTACTTACTTTCTCTCCCCCATTTCTGGCATTATTGGCATATGGGTAGAAAAAAAAAACAGACTATACATCTAAATTAAAAGACAAGCACATACAAATCATAATTGCTCTCCTTATTGGCTCTGTATAAGAATCTGAAGTATGACTACGAGTCCATGCTCTTACCCAGTTGTTACCTATGGGTATCAAAGAAATAAGATTGATTTGCAGCCTGGGTTGAGAGGGAGGAGGGCTCTCCTCTGGCTCCTGGGCCTTGTCTCCTGCTGTCATTTCAATGGAAGTCAGAGAATGTCATTGCTCAAGTTTTAAAACAGATTTTCAGTGTTTTTTTTCGCCTTGAAGGGACACACTGAATTAAACCTAAGTAAAATTTGAATACATGTTTCTGAATTTGGCTAGTAACTCCTTTAAGGTGCCTGTTCTTTGAAAAATTGCTCAGATAAAACACTGGGTGATGCAACCAATACATTTCCTCTTCTTCATCTATGACAAAGTGGTGTTTTAGGAAATGGCTGATTCCAAGGGATTGTGTGATACTCTTTCATGGAAGGAAAAACAGTAAGGAAACAGATTGACCTTCCAGGGGACAGGACAAGCTAGTGGCCAGATGGAGGACAGCCTTGGAACATGAGTCGTTTTCTTCTGGTCAGCTTCCTTCAACCTTAGCTGACTGCCTTCCAGTGATCATGCCCCCAGGAAGAAGCAGCAACAGTTTTCCATCCGTTATCTGCCTAACGACCTTTCTTCATCTCTCCCTTTCCACCCTGCCTTTCTCCATGATAACTATGATTTATTTATCATCCCTTATTCCAAATCATACTGCTCTGCTATCCAAGGCCTGCAAGATGCCCACCCCATCTGTTCCTCCTTAGGTACTATCTTCAAGCCCTATCAGAATGGTCTTTGGTTGAATTGAAGCTATTGATGAATTTCATTCATCTGGCAAGAATGTAGGTAAAGATGCTCAAGCAAGGCAATTTCAGCTTGAGAGCTTTATTTCCAAATGCAAAGGAGCAACCGAGTTGGCAGTCATGGTGGTGATTGGACTCCAGGTTGACCTGGAACCTATAATCATGGGGCCGCTTTCTGGAGGTGGTCTGGAGGAAATGGCCTGTTCTGATAATTCCAGTGACCACAAGTCTGGCGGGCACCTGAAGCACGCTACTGGAAAAAAGGTATGGTGTTCCCTTTGGTGTGGTTGTGAGTGATTGTGGAAATGCAAGGATGGGAAGTTTTTCCTTGTGTTTTACCTCATCAGAGTGTGACTCTCTCAGCCCTATGTGTTTGAAGCCATGTGAAGCCTGAATGTAAGCCATGTGCTCTTATTAATTAATAGGATGGTAGCGTGAATAAATTTACCAAATATATATTAACAAATATTATTTTTCTGGACTTCCCCTGCTCTCCAAGGTTAGCAGATGTACGTCATGACCATTTTCTTAATCTTCCTAAAAAGAGGAGTTTTTAGTACGTATATATATATATATATATATATGTATATATATATATATATACATATATATATATGTATAGATATACATATGTTAACATATATATATATATATATGTGCCTATGTGCATATTAATACAGAGGGAAGAATTGTGACCTTGTACATGGGCTTTAGCCACTTTTTCCATCTTTCTTATTAATTTCTTTGACTTTGAAGTTAGTCTTAATTTTTCTGTAATGAGGCTTACTTTTTCTTCTTAGATAATATAGATGAGAAAAGAAGTAGGGTGCCATCGTCATATCTCTGAAAGCTATTCATATGCACTCAAGGCTCCTCTTCTTACAAAGCTGTTTGCATTCTGTCTGTTTTTCCTTAGTTTCTATGGTGACTCCATGTCCAGTGTTTGAGCCAAATCATTAGTATGTGAGTGGCTCTTGTATAATTTAGTAGCAGTTTGGGGATGTGGAGTTTATTTTACTAGATTTTTGTTATTTTCTCTCTCTCTCTCTCTCTCTCTCTCTCTCTGATAGCTCTATAATAATCTTATCATTACTCTTGGTTTAGCTCATCCCTCTAACTCAGAAATACTTGCCGTGGAATAACCAGGAATGATTCTTCATACTCTTTTTCTGGAAGGAAATTATGAAATTGTCCTTGGTCTGTACTTCTAGAGTTGGGTTCCTGTTGTCCCCTTGTTTTGTTAGAGTTTCAGTAGAGATAGAACGTCATGAAGTAAGAGTTGATGTACAATGATGCATTCTTTGTCAAGATAGGAGGATCTGAAAATACCTATTTTCATACTAAATGACTATATTCCATCTTTCTTCAACACCTAATTTTTAAAAGATAATGCATATGTAATTTCTTCTTAATAAACACTAATTTGTATTATTTTAAATAGCTAAAAAATGCATATGTGGGCTGGAGGCAGGACTGAAGTAGTAGAACATTAGCTATGAGCAAGCAAACCCAATGAGTGTTAGGCCCCTGAGTTCAAGCCTGGGCACTCCGCCAACAACAACAAAATAAACACCCACAGTCCACTATGCAATTTAATGTTCAATACCTAAGTGACAGAGAAGCCAATTATCTTTTAAACTAGATACTGGTGGCTCCTGCTACTTAGGAGTCTGAGACATGGAAGATCATTGTTTAACGACTGCTTGGTCAGAAAAAGTCAGAGAAATACCACTCCCAATTAATCAACAGAAAGCCAGGATGAAGTTATGCCTCAAATGGTAGAGTTCCAGCCACAAGCAACAAACAAACAAACAAACAAGAAACAAAAAAAAACCCACCAAGCAAGAGGCCCTGAGCCTTAATTTCAAGCATGATACTGCAGGCAAAGCAGCAAAAATTCTTCCTTTTGCTCTTGATCCTACTTGTCAAAATCCTTTCTCAAAGGCAGTTACAAATGATCATTGTCTTGTATATTCTATCAGAGGTTATCTATAAACATATGAGATATCATTATAACCTTATTTCCTTCCTCTTCTTCTTTCTTCATACTAATGTTAGCATGCTCTTCTATATCTTAGTTTCTTCCTAAGACATTTAGGAAATATTGTAGGAAAATATCATTTACCATACTCTTCTATATCTTATTTTTTCATAAATGTTTTAGGAACTACCTTGTGTAAGAATAGGAAGGTATTCTTTAATTTTAAGAACCACATAATATTCCATTGATTCTTTTTAAGGTTCACAATATGCATTTGTGGGAGTATATTTTTTTTAAATCAGCACCTTAGTAAAGTTCATTTAGATTTTTTTAACTTTTTTATTATTATAAAAAGTAACGAGCTATATTTGATATTAGTGTTTGCGTGCATGTTGAAGAATATGTTTTGAATAATTCTCTAAAATTGGAATTACTAAGTCAGAAGATAAGTGCATTATAAGTATTCAGAGGTATTGCCAAAGTATACTCAAAGAAATTGTACCAATTGACATTTTTACTAGTAGAATGAATCTTTTCCCTTACCCTTACAAAATACATTATATCATCATTTTCTTAAATAACTCTGCCAAGCACTGTTCACAATAGCCAAGATTTGGAAACAACCCAGATGCCCCAGTACTGATGAGTGGATTCCAAAATTGTGGTACCTATATACAATGGAATATTATACAGCCATTAGAAAGAACAAAATAATGGCATTTGTAGGGAAATGGATGGAACTAGAACGAATTATTTTGAGTGAGGTAAGCCAAGAACAAAGAGACAAGCGCCATATGATCTTCCTGATATGTGGATGCTAAAGCCAAAATACAAGAAGATATGACAGAGAAACAGGACTCAAGAAACAAGAGACAGCCACCCATTTTGTCATATCATTGCTAAATGACTCCATTTTCTTGACTATATATATGGTAGATATAAGCACTCAACAGAGGGAAGCCAGGAGGAGAAACAGAATAAGTGGGAACAGCCCACACTGAGCAAAAGGAAAGAAATGCAAACATCACCTGATGTGGAAAAATAACTTGTATTGTCAAAGCTCATAGAATTCACAAACTGTATAGGCCATGATGATGACAATTTGCCTTGTGAAGGTTAAAACGTGTTTGTGACTTTAACTAAGTATCACTATTCCACAATACTGTGAAATCTGTGAAATTTATGTAATCACCTAATCTCAATTAAAGAAAAAAAAGTGAGAGAAGGGATGGGTTAGGAGAGATGGGTAACAATGTTGTCAGACACTTTGTACTCATATACTGTTTTGTAGAATGGTAACTTCTTTGTACAACTACTTAAAGTTAATAATAATAATAAATCACTCTGCCAAATGTCATGAGCACATGTTCAAATGATAGCGTATCCATCACCTGCAGATCAGTTCCAATAGTTCCCTTCTTCAGCTATTGTAGGAACCATTATCATTCGAAGTTTCAGCAACCACTTACATCAGAACAGTTTTAATAGAAATCTGGCATCAAAGAACTTCATATGTTAATAGGAATATTACAGGAAAGTGGCAGTATGTCATAACAATTATGCATGAGTTTATTAATGCTGCTCTGTGGTGGAATCTCAGTAGAGAGGACTTTTAATATAACTGCAAAGAAGAAGAAAGAATCTGGAGCTTAATGGCCTTACTTCAACCCTTGTCTTTATAACTAATGAACCATGTAAATTAGTTCCTCAACTCTCAAGGTTTTCTGTTGTAAAATGGGAGAGTGGACTGTGTTGCATAGCACTTCAGTACAGGTGTGGTGACGAATACCATCAGAGTGGGTTTTTTTTCCTGAAAACACATACTTTCGGCAACTGTATTCATGTTAGAATGAGTAGCCAGAAATTCTTAAAACCATCTTTGGCCAGGATCTGAATAGATGCTAAGAATATCGGTATTCATACTTCCTTCAGTAGCTACCCTGACAATAAATTCTCTTCCATAGCCACCAGAGCACATTGCATTCAGTATTAATAATCCCTAATAAGACCTCATATAAGACCAATGTTAGGTCACGTTAGATGATTTCCCCCTACAGAACATCATTTTTTCTTAGAAGTTAATGAAACAAATCCCTGGAAAAATGTACACATTTCTTTTCCCAAAAATGAAGCTGTTTCAGAAGATTTCTGACTATCCTATATCTACATAAAAAGTCATTATTTTGTCATCCCCAAACCTTACCACCCTGTCAGTAGCAGTTCTTTCAGTGGCTAATGCAAATGTCTGTTGCGAAATGGGAAATGAGAAGATAGAGGCATGGAACTAAGTTAATAATCCAATGGTCCATCCTCTTGAATGGGTACAATCAGACTGTGGTAGGAAACTATTAAGAGAGGTAAACCATGGTAGAGATCATGTCCTCAGATCTCTTCTACAGCAAAGTCTTGAGAGGTTATGAGCCCAAGAGTCTCCCATTGGTCTGTTGATAAACTCGAAGGAAAATACTGGATGTTATCCAGGAAGTAATGAAAACATTTGACTTCATTTTGGAAACTTGAAATCATTTTAATAAAAACTTAATGAAAATATTCTCTTCAAAAAACACCAGATCTGATTACATGATTTCATCATATTTGCAGCTTTAGTATCTTCTATTATTATTGTTGTTATTATTATTATTATTATTATTGTCGTGGGGCTTAAACTCTGGGCCTGGGCGCTGTCCCTCAGCTCTTCAGCTGAAGGCTAGTGCTCTAGCACATGAGCCACAGAGCCACTTCTGGTTTTCTGAGTGGTTTATTGGAGATAAGAGTCTCACAGGCTTTTGTGCTGGGGCTGGCTTTTAACCACAATCTTCAGATCTCAGCCTCCTGAATAGCTAGGATTACAGGCGTGAGCCACTGGCGCCTAGCCTATCATGATTTGCATATAAACTAAAATAAAACAGAACTGAAGAACTAAGAGATTTTGCAGCCAGGATATAAATTTCTGACTAAGAAAAACACTGTCCACTTTAATCCTTTGCATGTTCTGTTATCTGTGGCTTTGGAAGTCACCAATTTATTCTGATCATATTAATCACCTATAAGTTTGACCAAAAACTGTTTCTGATGCATTTTATTTATCTAATTATCATAATAGGAATTTTGTTTCGAGTGTACTGGCCCTGGGACTTGAACTGAGGTCCTGGCATTTTCACTGAGCTTTCTTTGCTCAAGGTTAGCATTCTGTCACTTGAGCCACAGCCCCACTTCTGGCTTTTTGGTGCTTAATTGAAGACAAGAGTCTCATGAACTTTCTTTCTAGGGCTGGCTTTGAACAGTGAACCTCAGATCTCAGCCTCCTCAGTAGGTAAGATGACAGGCAGGGGCTACCAGTGCTTTAGCAGGAT
This sequence comes from Dipodomys spectabilis, assembly GCF_019054845.1. Lineage (NCBI taxonomy): Eukaryota > Metazoa > Chordata > Mammalia > Rodentia > Heteromyidae > Dipodomys > Dipodomys spectabilis. The sequence continues at coordinate 16,184,879 of NW_024870834.1, read as the reverse complement.
TTTTTTTTGGGGGGGGGGGGCATTGATCATGGGGCTTGAACTCTGGGCCTGTGCTCTTCAGCTCAAGGCGAGTGCTCTACCTCTTGAGCCCCAGTGACACTTCCAGTTTTCTAGTGGTTTATTGGAGCTAAGAATATCTCGGATTTTCCTGCCTGGGCTGGCTTTGAACCATGATCCTCAGATCTCAGCCTCCTGAGTGGCTAGGATTACAAGCATGAGCCACTGGTGCCTGGCCCTTAGTAGGACTTTTAAAGAGATCAATTTATTACATATTACTGTCAGATCCTATTTTAAAGATAAGTATTACTGAAGTCAGTTTAAATGGAGGCCAGACCTGAGGGATCCCTGAGCCTACAAACCAAAGTCCACACAGCTGACCTCAGCCTTGCTTCACTTGCAAACCAAAGCAAGACTAAATTTGAGTTATTTCTTGTAAATGCCTGTATTTTTAAAAATTATGTTTTGATGATCTGTTAGCAGTTGTACAAATGGGTTATCATTCAACAAACCAGTTTGTAGGTATACTGCTTCTTGTTCCATGTCACTCCTTTCATCATTCCTCCTCCCAATCTCTTCCAAGGCCTATAGTTTGTGGGGGGGGGGGGGGGCGGGGGAGAGGAATCACAAAGCAAGTTTAACCTAATAGAAACAGCCAGCACATTTATAATCACATCTCTAGATACTTTCAAGTGAAGCAGACTAAATAAGGCAACCACAGAATAGTGACCAATTGGATACTTCTGTGTTCTTTCTACAAAATTCTTCTCTTTGCATTTAGAATCTCCAGTGGAGATTCTACAGTGGAGATTCTAAACCATTCCTGGATTTGCCTTCTTAAGGACTTGGTTACTTTATAAATGTCTTGTAGGATGCTCATATAACCCACTCACATTCTCTATTCTTAGTTGGTAATGAGATACTTTTTTTAAATGAAGATATTTCCTTTTTCTTATATCTAATATACACATATACAGAGAGAGAGAATTACAGATACAATCATGTAGAAGAGTACATATGCAATGTAACAGGTTTAACTCACTTCTTACAGATTATAATTTGAATGCTAGAGTTTCTAGAACAATCAGCCTCAAAATAGAAGCTTCTATGATTCAGAACATCTCAGCAAACATTGTTTCAATTTTAGAATCAATTATGGGAAGAAAATTTACAGGCCAGATGATGTTATTTCCAAAATAATTTGTTTTGTGGCTGGTCTCTTGTCTAAGTGGCTAGAATCATATTGCTTTGTATCTCTGAGTTTATTAGAAGTTAGACATAAAGGCTCATTTTTCTTAGAAGTTAGTGAAATAGATCTTTGGAAAGTATATGCATTTCCTTTCTCAAAATGAAGCTGTTTCAGAAGATTTCTGGTTATCCTATATCTACATATAAAGTCATTTTTCTGTCATCCCCAAACCTTACCACCCTGTCAGTAGCAATTCTTTTAGTGGCTAAGTGCAAATGTCTGTTGAGAAATGGGAAATGAGAAGATAGAGGCATGGAACTAAGTTAATAATCCAATGGTCCATCCTCTTGAATGGGTACAATCAGACTGTGGTAGGAAACTATTAAGAGAGGTAAACCATAGTAGAGATCATGTCCTCAGATCTCTTCTACAGCAAAGTCTTGAGAGTCTCCCACTGGTCTGTTGGGCACACTTGAAATATCAAAATATTACAAAGTGGGAAGGAAGGCTCATGGCAGCTGAGTGCATGGTGTCAGGTCACAGGGCGATTGATGGAAGACATGCGTCTTCATACCTTCAGATTTTCAGTTCTCAAATGACCACTCTTCTGTTGCCTAAATCAAGCTGTTTTTTAATAATGATTATTTTTTGTATTAGTGGGAGAAAAAAAAGGAAGGGAAGAAGACAGGGAGGCAAGCATAAAAGAGAGGAAGGAAAGAAGGCAGGAAGATGGGAAGGAAGAAGGAAGGGAGGGAGGGAGGAAGGGAGGGAGGGAGGGAGGAAAGAAGGGAAATAGGTAAATATCCATGGCTAAAGTACTAATTTAGAAAGGATATTATTTCCTAAAATCTTGGAAGCAGAATGAACAGCAATAGGAAAAGAATGAAGTTAAACTCTGAAATCTATGAGATGACAGAAATGAAATTGGTGTTAGCCAGAAGTATGGGCAGGATAAACTCTAAGGCAATAAACATAGGGATACTCCTCTATTCCAGAGATGATGAAAAGCAATAAAATTAGAAACAAAGGCTGGAGGGAGGAAGGCATACTTATTTCCTGTGAATAGTTTTTCCTGTGATAGTCAGAAAATCTTATAATTTCCCCTTCATATGGAGGGGGGGGGGGGGGGGGAAGAACACCAAGAAAGACAAAGAAAATAGGATAAAGCCATTGGCCTACTTGCCCCTGACTAGATAGGAATGACTATGAGTTTATGAGAGTAAACTGGTAATTAAACCCTTCTTCCAGGGCCAGCTTCATAGGCACACAACCAGTGTAGTTAAAGAGGTCAACAATTTACCTGTCAATAGTTGGAGTGTGTAGGTTGGAGGTGTGGCTTAAGTGGTAGTACACTTGCCTGGTAAGCAAGATGTCCTGAGTTCCCTCCTCGGTATGCCAAACAAACAAACTTACTTGTGTTTCCATAGAATAGTTGGAATGTTCAGTTGATTATTGGTAAATGCAAACAAACTTAAACATGTACTCTGACGCTCAGAAATGGAAATAAAAAGTCTAGATAATGCATCACTAACTAGCTATGCGCTCAGGTACTGATCCCATTGTCCTCCATACCTGGTATAAAATACAAGTAGTTGAGAAATCATGGTTAACCTAAAAAATTAAAATGAAAATACTACTTATTCTTTTCCTTTTCCCTTTCTTATTTTTCTTGGAGCTTTTTCCATTTTTTTTTCACAGTAAACACAGATGCTTTTAACTATATACATGAAGTCATTTACAATAAAAATATTGATTATTGCCTATGGCAGTATATAAAGTTTCATGGAAACTCAGCCTTGCCCACTTTGTTGTCTTTTAAAATGGCTATTTTGCGTTACAAAGGCAGGGGGAGTAGTTGTAGAATATCACATAGATCCTAAGCTATAGTACATACTAGCTGGCTATTTGCCCTTGGGCCCTGAACTGAGTGATTGGTCCCTGTGGCTTTGGTAGAAGAGATTCTCACCCTTACTACTGTGACCTTCCTTAGAATGAGGTGAAAAGTCTTGATTTCATTTCTTACAAGAAAACTGCTGCCACAACCCCTTGTCCATTAAAGCCCAGCTTCTTCCAGCCCAGATTCCTGTCCTGTCTCCTAGGAAGTATTTTACAAAGGAAGTTGTTCACTTTGACAAATCCAAAAGGTCAGAGCAAGTACCCCAGGGGCCCCAGGAATGGATGTTTCTGTTATTACCAGTTCACATGATCAATGAGTAGTTCATACTATGAGGCTCGTGAGACTCAGGCCTCTAAGAGCCGCTGTGGGACTTGGTGCCTTCTTAAATGCTGAGGGGGAAGGCACTTTTCTCTCTATCAAAAGATATTACAGCTCTCGGTACCAATAAGAAGGGCACAGAGAAATTGCTGCAGGACCAAAAGCTAACTGGTACCAAGGTTGGAACCTAGAGCCTCATACTTATTGATACACTTGCTCAGCTTGCTTTGCTCAGTTGATGCTCCACTACCTCCAGACTGGCTTTTGTGCTGAGTATTTTGGTGATGAAGTCTCACAGAACTTTTGCCCATGTTGGTTTCAAATCATAATCCTTTAGATCTCAGGCTCCTGAATAGTTAGGACTCCAGGCACGAGCCCTGCTGGCACATGGTTTTAATGGTAAAATTCTTAAGAATTCAAGGCAGCAACTACCAGACACTAACATCTACAGGATTCTTCAATTGTTGACCTCTTTAACTACACTGGTTGTGTGCCTATGAAGCTGGCCCTGGAAGAAGGTAATACTACAATATGTTTTTTTTTTCTTTTGTCCTTAATAAGGCTTGAACTCTGGGCCTGGGCACTGTCCCTCAGCTCTTCAGCTCAAGGCTAGTGCTCTACCATTTTAAGCCACAGCGCCACTTCCAGTTTTCTGGTGGTTAATTGGAGATAAGAGTCTCACAGATTTTCTTGCCTGGGCTGGCTTTGAGCCGCAATCCTCAGATCTCAGCCTCCTGAGTAGCTAGGATTACAGGCTGAAGCCACCGGCACCCGGCTCTGTGATATGAATTTTACAGATGAAGAAATGATGACTTCCAGAGACAGTGAAGTGCTTTGGCTTTATTTTGGAGTGATATATTTGTTCAATCACTTGAACATACCATGCCTGGTTTACATAACTTGGCTTGTTGTAAACTTTATGTGCTTTTAACGCTGCATTTTGTGAATTCCTAATTGTTCCTAGATAAATTTTAAATCCTAAATTTAAGTCCTTTCAACTAACTTTTTTGCTTTTATTTGTTTATTTATTTTTTTGCTACCAAGTTTCATAGAACAGCCCACTGCATTTTCTGGACAATAGAAATAGGTTTTATTTCTGAAAGCCAGTGTTTCAGGAACTGATGCACTATGACTCGTACAACTTAGGCATGAAAACTCAGTTCTTCCTGAGTGAGTGTGGTCTTTAATGGCCATCAGCACCGGAGTCATGATGACCACAGGCCTCTCAAGTACTGTGTGCAGGGTAAATGACAAGTTTGGCTCCTCACACATTTATATGATACCTCTGCTTTCAAGGGTCTGAGTTACCATTTTATTTCTCTAGTGGATCATCACTAAGTAGAAAACAGAATCTGGACATTATCACACCAGTGTACCATTACTACAGAAATCCTTTGGGATGAGAGAGATAGGGAGGGGGATACGAAAATTGAAGGAAAAGTGACCCATTCACCTTATCTGTTTGTTTGTGCTATATTGGAGTCCAGGAGCTGTCCCTTAGCTGTTTTTTGTTCCAGGTTGGCACTGTATCATTTGAGCCATTCCTCTACTCCAAGCTTTCAGGTGGTGAGTTGGAGCTAAGAGTCTCATGGACTTTCTTGCCCTGACTACTTCGAATGGCGATCCTCAGATTTCAACCTCCTGAGTAGCTACGACTATAGATGTGAGCCACTGGCACCAGGCTCCCATTTACCCTCTTTAGAACAACACTACACAGAGACTTCATTTCTGATTTGATAGCCATGCCTTGTCTTTCCGTAACCTAAAGATGAATCAAATGAACTCACTCCAAAGGGAGAGGAAGATGGAAAAGCTATTGGATCCTACCAGAATATTTTAAATGGAAAGCTCTCTTTCCACAAATGTCACAGGCTGTTTGGACAGAATAAGAGCAAAATGGTTTGAAGTTAATAAGGAGAAATGCTTGCTGAGGTTGTAATGACTGCCATTCCTAAGGGCTGGCAGGCCATGCCATTTTGCAGTGTGTCTCTGGAAAGAATAATATATGCAGGCTTCCACTGAGCAGTCATGCTGCTTGCCTCGTCCCTGCCGTCTTTCTGGTTTGGGGCACTGCAGTGGGAGCTGACATGCTGAGCTATTAGACTGTCAGCTTTGTGGTTGGCCCTTACTCAAAATAGTGCCAGCCGAAAATGACAGTTTCTCTTCAGGAAACTAGATTGATCCAGTCCTCCTATTCATGGAGGATTATCTCCTTGTATTTATAGTCTACCTTTGTCCTGTGTAGGACCATACTTAGTTAAGTCTGAGTTTAGTGTCACCATCTCTATAAGCATGCATTCATTCTGCTATGATATGGATGATGTCTTCCCATTCAAACTTGTTTGTACCAAAGAACTGGCTTATTTGAGTCCTGTATATTCAGAGTACTAGTTCAGGTCCAAATTGCCTACAAATAACATGTGTTTATTCATAAGGCTTTCAGTGTGTGATGGTGTATTGGTTTAGCTTTCTCTTCTAAGTTATCATTTAGTTTATAGTTCCATTATAATTGATCTAAGTCATACCCGTGAGCAATTGTACAGAGTTTCAATAAAGCTTTACTTACAAACATAGGCAGTAAGGCATATTGGGCCCAAGGGCTACAGTTTCCTGCTTTATGTACTAGGAAGTAGATTAAGCTACTTGAGATTCCAAGTGGGAATTGGAGAACTATGCACTTCAAGTGCTTTTCTTTCTAGCTGATAATACAATGCTAAATAAGACCAGTACTGTCTGATTCACTGTCTTAAGCGGTTTGCCTTCTATTTGGGATTTTTGATAACATATAAGCACAGAAATGATTTCAAATAATGTGCTATTCAGTGGGTTAGATTAAATATGGTAAACACCTGGTGGTGGGCAGAAGTATTGCTTGAGGTAAGACTATGCTGACGTTCTGAGAAAATCATACTTGAGATTAGTCTGTGTGTGCACACACACACGCATGTGCACATATACATAATGACAGAACTGGGGCTTGAACTCAGGGCCTCACACTCATAGCTGATGCTATGCAACTTGAGCCACATGTCCATTTGCAGCTTTTCTCTGATTAATTGGAGATAGAGTCTCATGGATTTGTCTTCCTGAGCTGGCTATATACCTTGCTATTCAGCTCTCAGCTTCCTTCTGGATTGTATGTGTGAGCTAGAGGCATCTGGCAAGATTGGACACTTTTGATAGTTGCATGGTGAGAAGATATTATCTTGGGAAGGTTTAGGTGAACAGCATTCTTTCCAGAAACAGTCACAAGAGATAAGGACTCTGGAAGAATATATATATTAGTTGTATTTCAGAAACAAGAAGACATTAATATGGCTGAATAGGGAAAAGGACTATTTTTCTCTGTCTTAAACTGTCACCATCTAAGTGACCTCTCATAAAACCTTTAGTAACTTAAGGAATTGTCTTTGTGAGTTACAGAATTCCTTTGCTTTACTTTTGATTGTTCACACAGGAAGGGAAATTCACAGGTAGCTGCTGTGTTTGATGTCAAAGAATAAATTTTCAAAAATTCAGATCCAAGCCAGGTGCTGGTGCTCACGCCTGTAATCCTAGCTACTCAGGAGGCTGAGATCTGAGGATCACGGTTCAAAGCCATCTCAGGTAGGAAAGTCTGTGAGACTCTTATCTCCAATTAACCACCAGAAAACTGGAAGTGGTGCTGTGGCTCAAGTGGTAGAGCACTTGCCTTGAGCTGAAGAGCTGAGAGACAGTGCCCAGGCCCAGAGTTCAAGCCACATGTCTGCCCCAACCCTGAAAAAATCAGATCCACTATGAAACTGGGATTGAGGCAGTGTTTCAATTGAAAAACAACTAAATTGCAGTTTAACCATTTGGAAACAAAGGATGAAAGCTAAATGTGGTAGTTTGTACCTGTGATCCCAGATACTGTACAGGAGAACCCAGGATTAAAATCTGAGGTCTTTTCAAGACAAAATGTAAGATTTGCCGGGCATCGGTGGTTCACACCTGTAATCCTAGCTACTGAGAAGACTTAGATCTGAAGATCACAGTTCAAAGCCCAGGCAGAAAAGTCAGTGAGACTCTTATCTCCAAGTAACCACTAGAAAACCAGAAGTGTGGGGCTGGGAAGGTAGCTGAGTGGTAGAGTGCTTACCTTGCATGCATGAGGCCCTGGGTTGGATTCCTCAGCACCACATAAGCAGAAAAACCTGGAAGTGGAGCTGTGGCTCAAGCGATAGAGCACTCACCTTGAGTTGAAGAGCCCAGGGATAGTGCCCAAGTCCAGAGTTCAAGCCACAAGTCTGCCCCCCCACCTCCAAAAAAAAAAAAAAAAAAGTAAGATCTACCTGAAATGTAATTAAAGCAAAAAGAAAAAAAAAAAAGAAAAAAAAGCTGGTAGTAAGGCTTTCTGGAGGTAATAGCTCTGGGAGTAGTAGCTCTAGTTATTGAGTGACCATGAGTTCAAATCCCAGGTATTCTCCCCTCAAAAAAAAATAGACAAAGATGGGTTTTGTAGAACATGCCTGTAATCCTATAATCTCAGCTAATCAGGAGGTACAGAGGAGAAAGATTGCAGTTTGAAGCAAGGCAAAGGGTTAGCAAACCCCATGTCAAATAAAAAGCTGGATGTCTCATACATACCTGTAATCTCTGCTACCAGGAAGATGAGGTAGGAGGATTACAATTCAAAGATTAGACCAAGCAAAATGATCTTGAGGCCTGGTTCAAGGGGTAGAACACCTGCTTAGCAATACAAAGTCCTTGAGTAGGACCATCAAAATGGTGGGGGTGGGGGAGATTACTGATGAGATCAAAATATCCGAGATAAGACATTCATTAAATCTACAGGTCTCATCCTTCAAGCAGTCCCGTTCCACCTTTCTTTCTTTTTTTTTTTCTTTGTGGCTGATCTAGAGCTTTTCTTTTTAGTAAGTTTTTTATTGTGAAAATACTGTACAGAGGAGTTACAGTTACATGAGCAAGGTAATGAGTACATTTCTTATCAAACATTGTTGCCTCCTCCTTTGTTTTACCCCTTTGAACTCAAATTGACTGAGTGCTGTACAGTAAGTAAAAACACCTGTATATCAAAAGAACTCATCTTATTGTACCTGGTCCTGCATCATATGACGATTTTATGAAGCTTTGGAAATAAAATGATTTAAAGATCCTTTATTTTGAGGGGTTGTAAAAATACTACTTCAAGGAAAATTGCCTTTGACTAAAGTGCCATGAGTTAACATGATAAAAACTTCACGTCCTTTGCCTCAATTATGCAGAATTTGAGGAAATGGTTTAAACAGAATAAAGTTAAGCTCAGGGAAGTTAATTGAGACTTTGTTCCCTGAAAAAAGAAGTTCGTTTTCTTGGCAAGGGTATTTGATAGCAATGCTTCTAATGAATGCAAATGAATTCTGGGCTCTATTGAGAACAAAGATGCTAGGAAGCATTTTAGGTACCCAGAGAGAAAGATTATTTTCAGTTAATGACACAGTATATCATGGATTTAAAAGAAATCACTTCAACATACATACAGTAACTCTGCTCAGGGGTATGTGTGTGTGTGTGTTTACCTTCATTCTAATAAATAGCTTAAAGGAATACATAGCTTGACTTATTATTCCAAGTAGTTGATCATAAAGTTTCTTCTAAATTATTGGTGGGCAGGCTTAAAATAATATATTTTTATAAGTAAGGAAAATGATCTCAGCAAATAGACTTAATACCTTAATTTGCTTCTCAGAACTATTCTTCATAGAGATTCTAAGGGAGTTTGTCAGACTATATTCAGTAAAATTCTGAATTTCTGTTTGCTTCTGAATTAATAAAGTTTTATTGAAGTAGAAACCTAAACTCAGCTCTGCACTAACATCATATAGAATTCTAAAAGCTTAGTTGGCAGCAAGATAGGGAGTAAGAGGCAGATTATATTGCATGGGGTGCTTTTTTTCTACCTTTTCCTTACCACAGGTTATTATGGGGATTATTTGTACTAAAAAATAAACCACCACGTTTTTCTGAGAACATTCAATGAAGCTGTTTAACAATAACACAATATGGGGGGGTCCATGTATTCGTTTTTCCCTCATCTTCTGAGAGGATCTGGTCCATTCATTAAGCATTGTAGGTGGCAGCAGCAGCAAATGTTATAAGGGAAACATTTTTGAAACATGCATCATAGTCATTTCTAATGTCACATCTGTCAGAATTTCTATTTTGTATGTCACATTTAACTTCATTCATGCAACAATAATGAAATCATGTTACCTCAGGTATCTATGGAAGTTTTATTGAATAGCATCAATGCTCAGCAAATATTTTAGTCATTTCACATATTCTTACAGCCAGGAATCACATATCAAGTATATTTCTTGATTTGGGCACTTTGATACAACAAAAAATGTAAAAAAAAAATGTATCTTGGCCCAATATAGAAGTTAAGCCAGATGACAGCATCATGCTTGCAAAATTCTTACAGACAGAAATGGTAGACATCCTAGAAATACCGTTTTCCCAAGAGACTTAAACAATGAGACTCATCGTTTTTTTTTTTTTTGGGTCTGGTCGTGGGGCCTGAACTCTGGTCCTGGGCGCTGTCCCTCAGCTCTTCTGCTCAAGGCTAGCGCTCTACCACTTGAGCCACAGCACCACTTCCGGCTTTTTTTCCTTTCTTTTTTTTGCTTTTGTGGTGCTGGGAAATCGAACCCAGGGCCTCATGCATGCAAGGCAAGCGCTCTACCACTGAGCCACCTTCCCAGCCCAAAATGTTTTTTTTTTTTTTGGTCGGCCGTGGGGCTTGAACTCTGGGCCTGGGCGCTGTCCTTCAGCTCTTCAGCTCAAGGCGAGCGCTCTACCACTTGAGCTACAGCGCCACTTCCAAAAACTTCATTTTCTTTTTTTTTTGGTTCCGGTCGTGAGGCCTGAACTCTGGGCCTGGGCGCTGTCCCTCAGCTCTTCAGCTCAAGGCTACCACTCTACCACTTGAGCCACAACACTACTTCCGGCTTTTTGCTTATGTGGTGCTGAGGAATCGAACCCAGGGCCTCATGCTTGCAAGGCAAGTGCTCTACCACTGAGCCACCTTCCCAGCCCCGAGACTCATCATTTAAGGTAGACTTTTAATTGCAAGCCATATGTAGCTATCAGTCAGCTGATGAAGGCAGTCACAGGTTTCACTCTGAAGGATGGACAGGACAATGGCATGTTCACTCATTTGTAATTTCAGTGGACTCTGAGCATTATCTGTTGCTTTAGTTACTGGAAAGCTCTGTGGTTTGGAATGTCAGTGCCTTTCACTTTCTCTTTAGTAATAGTCAACAAAGCCCAGTGTGTTTAGCGTCATCCTTCACATTTCCTTTATGCGTAGATGAATTCATCACAGAAGTAGGTAAAAGAGTTCTCTCTTCTTTGCCTTTGCTCAGGAGCTCCATTGAAACTGATTTTCTATAAGGTAGCTCTCTACTTCAGTAGGCTGCGACACACAAAAATAAATTCTTTCAAAATAAATATTTTACAAGATTGTTTTTGACTTCCAGAAAGTTTATCTTTGTCTCTTGGATCAACAATTATCTTACTATAGATAATTGAACCTGTTAATCAATGATGGCTGTTTCAAGAAGTTCACGTAAGGTGATGACAAAACTCAACCCTCTGCTCAGTGGTTCTTGCCGAGGAAAGATGATCGTTCCAGATTCCAGATGTTACTACTTAGCTGCATGTTTTACTTCACCAGGAGACAGCCGTTCATGGAGAAACAACCGCAATTACACAGCGTTCAAGTATTTTGTAATTAAACTAACAGCCGATTATAAGGTAGAGCATGGAATGAGAATTTGTGACGGGGCTAAATGAGAATGGAGCTGTAGCAGTCTCCGTTCCCCTGTGGGTATTTGCTCTGGGAAAATCCTTTCAGTGCCTTGATGTGTACCAATGGGTAAGATTAGCCTCGTTCTCAGTAGGGAAAAGAAGATGATTGGGAGATTACAGAATGTCTAAAGTATGCAGATCAAAAGGTTGGCACCACTCTATGCACAAAGTACATTCTTAGGCATTCCCCCCACCCCAACTTTCAGAAAACAAATGGATTTCTGCCACAATTTAAACAATACGAGGTTAAATATTAGAAAGCGAGCATTACTATCCCTCTGGCTCAGTGATTTTCATCCTTTCGGAGACTAGGGTGATCATATAGGACTTTGAAGGGAAGGCCCCCCCGACATGGGCTGGAAAGTGTTATATAAGATACAAAAGCCATCTATGCATCCAAACACATGGGCTGTTACATACTCGCTTAACCTAAAAGCATGTAATTTGAACATTTGAAGACCTACTGTGTCCCAGGCACCGTGGTTAAAATTTCATGTTCATGTTCTCAATGTAGTCCTTTCAACAACCATGCCGAAGACCTATTATTATCCCCTCCTTGAGGTGAGCAAACAAGTGAATTAAACATCATTCATACAATATTTATTATTGATTCCCCATATCTTTAAGTGCTGGTAATATAACTGTGAACAACACAGATTGTATTTTAGAGAGAAGAGAGAGGCAATTTGCAAGTCAATAAGTAAATAGCATGTTTTTCCTAGGATACCATGTTACAGTGAGGTTAAGGCTAAATCACAGCATTGGGGACAGTCTTCCTGTCCCTAAGGAGAGGCCACTGAGCTTAGAGTAGAATGGAAAATGAGAGGCTACCTCATAGAGGTGTCCTCTCTGTCCAGATAGAAGGCCCTGTCAGAGTGAACAGTGTTTGCGGGACAGCTATGGTTAATGTATGGTTAGAGAGTGGACAAGAGAGGTGGTAGAGGTAAGGAAAGGCAAGAGGCAGTAAGGATCTTGTCTGACAAGCCATGAAGGTTGAATCTTTTTTTTGGGGGGGGGGGGGCGGGGTCCAGTCATGGGACCTGAACTCTGGGCCTGGGCGCTGTCCCTCAGCTCTTCAGCTCAAGGCTAGCGCTCTACCACTTGAGCCATAGCGCCACTTCCAGCTCTTTTCTTTTTTGCTTATGTGGTGCTAAGGAATCGAACCCAGGGCCTCATGCATGCAAGACAAGCACTCTACCACTGAGCCACCTTCCCAGCCCCTGAAAGTTGAATCTTATTCTAAGAACCATAGGAAATATATGTGTTAAGCAGATAAGTGATATAATTTGAGTTATATATTCCAAAGTTTGCTCTGACAGCCCAGAAGTTGGGGAATCATTTCTAGGAGAGGCAGAATAAGAGAAGGAGAGGGAGGCAGTTTGATTGCTCAAGGAATTGTGTCCCTCTGCCTTTACCTTCCTACCAGCCTGTGTGCCCTTTACACACTGACTTCAGTAGGAAGAAATTGGAATGAAAAAAATAATGCAGACTGTAAAATACTAAAGTCAAAGTTTTTCATGGTTGTTTGTTTTGTTTTAGAAACACAGATTGAGCAGTTAAGGCCAACCTCTGGCAATCTGAGGGCCTGTCTGACCTTTAACTCTAACCTTGAACTCTTGTTACCAGGGCAAGGTGAGGCAGGGGAGGGAGGGCACTCCTATTTAAGCATCCTATGCAGAAAGACAAAGCGTTGTTTCTGGGTCCTCGGAAGGACCCAAGAAAAGTGTGGTGTGATGCTTAAATTTTATTGTCAAGGTAAATGGATTGAGAGATGCCTAGAGCATTTGCAAAACTCATTTCTGGGTGTGTCTGTAATGACTTGTCCAGAGAGAGTAAAAGCATGAAGGTCAATGAACTAATGAATGTGTTAACCCCTTGCTGGATTCCTAATCTGATGAAATTATTGGGAGCTAGGGTGTACATAGGAGACAGTGGCTCGTTGGAAGACGTGTGAGACGGGGAAATGCTTGGTGGTTCTCTTTTGGTCTGGCTTCTTCCTCTAGCTGCCTTTCTCTGCTTCCTGGACACCATGATGTGATCTAATCCTCTCTCCCACACCATCCCACGTCATGATGGACTGTCATTTCCAGAACCTTTGAGCCAGAAATAGCTAATTCCTTCCTTTAAGTTGTTCTCAAGTTATTTTGGCCTGAACTAATAAACTGGGCCACTTGGGGCTGGGAAGATTGCTCAGTGGTAGAGTGCTTGCCTTGCATGCATGAAGCCCTGGGTTCAATTCCTCAGTACCACATAAGCAGAAAAAGCTGAAGTGGTTGCTATAGCTCAAGTAGCTAGAGTGCTAGCCTTGAGCTGAAGAGCTGAGGGACAGCACCTCAGAGTTCAGGCCCACGACCAGCAAAAAAATAAAATAAAAATAAACAGGGCCACTTGTACTTGAGGGCCCCTTGGAAGGCTGTTACTGAATTACCCCCTCCTCCCTGCTAAACAAATGGAGCTGCCTAGCCATGGCTCCTGTGCTCACCAGCACACACTAAACAGTGTGGAAAGAAACAAGCTGTGATGTGAGAGATAAGGAACAAGTTGTACCTGGGAGGACCTTCCCCTGTCTGCTAGATCAAATACAACATAGTATGTGAGGGAGGTGGAGGAGAGGGGAGGGAGGGAAAGAAAGTGTGTGTGTGTGTGTGTGTGTGTGTGTGTGTGAGAGAGAGAGAGAGAGAGAGAGAGAGAGAGCTCATTGAGAATTTTTTGGTTTGCCTTAGGAGCTCCTTTTCCCTTTCTCCTCCTACCCCACCCCCAGTCCATCTGCGATGCCTGCATTTGTATACAGGCTCTCCATCTAAAGATGCTCCACCCTTAATCATGTCCTCTGTATTGAGCATCTTTGGTTCTCTAAGTACTTATGGCAGTTGTTAACCAGCTCCCTTCGGTTGCCTGCTCTTTATCATGGATAATTGATCAGTCCATCCTGGGCAGCTCAGGGTAGGAAAGACAGGGGGCAGGAGATGGAGAAGCAATGTGGAACAGAGAATAGCAACAGTGACAGGCGGTGGACAATCAGTTAAGATGGTTCCAAATATAGCTCAGCTGGGCTGATGATAGCTCTGCTTGCAGCCACTCCGTATGGGATTTACGCACTTCAGTGAGACTCTCTGTTGAAATGTATTCCACCAGCTGCTCCTATACTTGTTGGTAGCTGGTGGTGACAGTGGTGGGCTGGCTCCACCTTGGGGAGAGAAAACTGGGGGCAAGGCAGATTCCAACAGGAGAGCTGGCATGAGTCAACATCTGTTTAGGATTACCCAGGTAGCACTAAGACATATGTTTTTGCTTTTGTTTTTTTAATTAAAAAAAATCACTTTGATCTGGACATTTGGCATCCAGCTTTCTTTTTATTCCCCCTGTCTACTTTTAAGAGAAGAGACATTGCAATTTGCATCCACTCTATCTATTTTTGTTTTTTCCTTAGTTTTTTTTTTTTTTCCTTTTGGTGGTGGTGCTGGTTTACTGCATGCCTACAATTTGTTTTTGTGCTAGCACCTTTTATCAGGATGCTCAGCTCTAGGAAGGAGTAATACTTTGGTCTTACTCAAGACCTGGCTTTACAAAGCCTCCTCTGTACAGTTTCTGGGTCTAGTAATGTCATATAAATAAATGCAAGTGTAGTAAAGAGCCCTGCCTCTCAACACTGCTCAGGCTTTTAAGTGGAAAATGAACTGTTCATCTTGATCTCAAGAGGTGAACTTCTTATAGAAGGAAACTATCTCGCACATGCCCTTGGAACTATATCATCCGGTCTCCTTCTAGATATTATTTTTTTGCATCCTGATTGTCCCCCAAAATTCTGTGTGTGGGTGACCCCCATAATGTGTCACCTGTGTTGTCTTGCTCTGACCTCAAGCATACACAGAATGCAATTTTAAGCTCTCTCCAAAAATGTTGTCTACCCTCAAAGTATGAAAATTACAGCACTTGTAAAAGTTAAGATGTTTAAATTTTCCAAACCAGGGATTCTTAGGAAATGAAAGGAAAGGGAATGTTACTGATTGTATTATCTGTCATGATGGGATAAAGGAAGAGGAAAAAGAATTTTGTTTTCTTCATAAAGCCCAGCTTCAGCTGCTGTCCTGAATATGAATATTGATAGGCCATTCACAGACGCATACGACGTGATGAGTGATTTTAAGGGGCTGGCGGCAACATTGTTTGCTCATCTCCTTGATCAGAATATCTGATTTCATGGCGTCGAAAATAAGCAAGTATTTCAGGAAGCATGTTTAGGAATGTTTTAGTAAGCATGTTCAGGAATTTTGATGTAGATTGTCTTGACTTCACAACTTGAGAAACACTAGGCTTTTTTAAAAGCATTTTTTTCCCACCACGAAGTGCTACAATTTGAGCTCTCTGAAAGAAGGGAGATGAAGAGCCAATGAAGCGGCATGAGCCCTGTCTTCCCAGTTATTTAATGGGCTCTGACATTAATTTATCTCCTGCTGTGTACTTCTGTTTCATGTGGTTGCATGGTTACTGCCTGTTGTGTGTAATCTATGTCGAGGTATGCAAGGTATCAGTGTGAGACATTCAGTAGACTAGAATTGAGGAAGGTCTGGGCTGAATTCCTACAGCATAACAAGATCATTTATTGTATTCAGGACCTCGATACAATTCCTATTTAGAATCCCAAGGTGAGGTCAGCTGCCCCCATCCCTGAAGTCTGTGAAAGGGATGTTCAAGTTCACTCACATTGTTCCCTACTGACCTTCCCCGGTCAGTCTAGGATACTTTCACTTGAAGGTTGGATGGAGATTAGGTGTAAGAGGCTTGCCCTTGAAGGTACAGGGAGACCGAATGCCCCCTATTTAAGAGGACTGATTTGCAATGGTTTATGTGGAATTAGAGCATTTCTAACCTTAATTCTAAAGACCTCTTTTCTCTCAGGCTAGAAGAAAATTACCTTTGGGTTACAAATAGCATCCAACTTCCTGTTAAGATGAAAATGAACTTCTCTCCACCAACCTCATGTCTGAGGCCCCTTTTACTGGCTTTTAAATGTTTATTGATTTGGGGATTTAATGTTGGATCCAACTGTGAATAATAGCCACTTTGGTCCAGTGAGTGCTCCTGGCAATTGTCAACCTGAAAATGTTTCACCCCAGTCTCCATCCTTTGACACTATTTTTGTTAGTTCTTCCCCCCCCGCCCCTTCCTGAAGTGGAGCTAGGAATACTCTTCTATATCACCTCTCTCTGACCCTATCAGGGAAAAAGCAAGTATGTCTTGGGAAAACTGTGCTGGTGGATGTTGGTCCTGTGCTTCTGTCCCAGCCAGTCTCCAGAATGGGAGAGAGAAGTCACCTTTAGCTTGGCTGTTCCCAACTCACTATTTCTCATTTTTGCTTGTGCTGAGATAGGCGAGGTATCTAAGTTCCCATCTTTCCTGAAGACGCGCACTGCACATGTTATGACACAAGATAGCAATGTTCCACAAGCCAGACATTTATACAAAAGCTTTGATGAATTTTTACACTTTGGTTGGATTAAGTGGCATGATTTCCAAATTAGTTCCTTGGACCCTAAGAATGAATATCTGTTATATGAAGCTCACAGAGTCCAGTGCCAGTGAGGATTGTACTTGTAATCGTAAACTATTCAGGAGGCTGAGTTCTAAGGATTATGGTGTAAGGCCAGCTCAGACAGAAAAGTCTGTGAGACTCTTATCTCCAGATTAGCCAGCATAAAGAAAAAAGCAGAGCTGTTGATCAAGTGGTAGAGTTCCAACGTTGAGTGGAAAAAACTAATAAGAGAGTGAGGCCGAGTTTAAGCCCACCCACCCCTCTTCCCCTCCCCCCAAGCCCAAGCCCAAGTCCACAGATTTTTTAATAAGCAATGGTAAATAAAAGATGACCTGAGGTATCCATTTGATCTAAATAAGTAGATTTTTGTATTAAATATTAAACAGAGTAATTGCCAAAGACAATAGGACTAGTGTAATCTCCTCTTTTGTTTCCCCTTCTGCTCTGCCATCTAAACTATATAATGGAGGTTTTATACATCAAGTGTTTAGTTCTCAACTTTCTATAGCAAATTTCTTTCCATGAATTAAAGTTTATAAAGTGTGTCTGTGTTTCAGCACTTGTTCAGAAAGCCTATCTTAAACCATATTATGATTTTAGATCTATGATATCTTTATAGGTGAGCAGCCTCATTAAAAAAAAAATATGTCTTCCCTTTTAACAACATGAATTCTTATGACTGCCTTACTGTCTGGAAAATACTGGGGCATTGATATTTCTGGGGAAGAGCATTTATAGTAGGAAATAGCAACCATTAATGGTAAACCATCATGTTAATAGCAGCTGCTATTCACTAAGCTTTTCCTGTCTCCCAGGCCTGATTGATCAACACTGTTGCATGCCTGATTTTAGCTAATTATTTTTATTTTATTTTATTTTATTTTTTGTTGGTCATGGGCCTTGAACTCTGGGTCTGGGTGCTGTCCCTGAGCTTTTCAGCTCAAGGCTTGTACTCTACCATTCTGGCCATCAATGAACTCAACCCAAACAACCAGGCCTGTGTCTTAGTATGTTGAAGGCATGTGCAGGAATAAAGAATACCTACCACATCTGCATGCCTAGACAACCTTCCACTACTCTGTGCTTCTTTGTGAGATGTGAAAATGTTTCTACACATCATTGCTCCAATAAAGAAAGTGTGTATTAAGACTAATTGTTTTCACACTTCCTTTATAGAACAGGAACACATCTGAGTTCTTGTTATGTACTTTGGAAGCACTAATGCAAGGCTCTGAGAGATCAGCTTTACAGATTTGTTTTTCTCTATGTCTTCCTTGATGACAGTTGTTTCGGAAATATCTGTCTGTCTTCTGAGAGAGTTGTCTGAGTAGAGGAATGTTATTGGGAGTGGACATTAAGAGATGATCATGAAGATGGTTTTGTGATGGTTGCTGTCAGTAACATTGTCAAAGAGGCATTTATTATATGCCAAATCCTGTTTAGTATTGTTTCAAGTTCTGTTTCAAAAAGAGAATTACAAAGTTAAAGTCTTTTTCCCGTGGGAATTTCAATCTATAAGACAGCCTTGATTTATGAACAGTTGAAAAGGCCATGAAAGTAACAAGAACTTAAACAAGAGATCGGATCAATGTATGAATGGACTGGAGGCATTTATTTACTCACAAGTGAAAAGTTCAGAGCAAATCTGGGCAGTTATATCAGTCAGCATAGGTCAGATTGGGCTTTGGTAACAAGAAACCCTATAGCTTCACACAGAGACAGGTGTTTATCTCTCACGCCATACTCCATAGACATCACCAGGTAGTCAGGTGTATCTGGTACCATTGTTATTCAGGGACCTGGGCTGGGCAAACCTTGCCTTCTGAATTGTTAGGAAGGGAGGAAGGTGGGAGGAAATGAGGGACATCCAGGTGACTTTGAAATGTTTCTATCTAGAAGTGTCATTATCTTCCCAGGTATACTGTATTGGCCTACGCAAGTCACATGGCAGTGCATGATTCCAAGGGAACAGGAAAGCCCCTTCCTACTATGTATCCTGGAGTGGGAAGACTGGAATATTGGTCAAACAGCAAGGAATTACAAAATTACTATAGTGATAGTGGTTGGTCATTATACTAATCAAATAATAAGAATAATAATGCTTATCAGTAATGGAACATTTACTGTGTTAGCTTTGTCCTACCATGGTAAAATACTGGAGGTACTTAACTTACAAAGAAGAAAGGTTTATTTCTGTTCCTGGTTTATGAAATCACAGGCTGAGATTGGGTGGCCTCGTTGCCTTGGACCATGGTAAGAGCCAGCCACATACACCCTGAGCCAGCAGGCTCGCAGAGACCAAGCGTAGAGGCCCACAGTTTTCATCCATAACACAACCCCAAGGACTCAAGCACATTCCACCAGACTCTAACCCTATCACCACCCTGGGGCCCCAGCTCTTAAACCCACAGCACTTACTATCAGCCAGATGTTTTCTGAAGCAAGCCACACATGAATTCTTCACCAGCCAATGAGGAGGAAGAGATTAAAACCAGGAGTGACCCACCTAAGGCAACACAGCTGGCATTCAGAAGGGCCATTATTCAAACCCACTTCCTCTGAATATAAGAGTCCAAGCATTCCTCCTAGATTCCTATCATGTAATCAAACACAGCTGACTTGTTTAGCTTGGAGCTGCAAAGACCAGAGGGCAGTGGTTTCTGACATAGTCCCAGAACCCCTGGAAAGCATCTCGATGGTGCTGAAAATTACCTCTGGCTCTGTTGGTATCAAGAACAATGGGTTCTCAATGGGCTATCTTGTGAACTCATTTCCAGCTGTCTTCTGCTTCGCCTTCTGACCTTCTCGTTGATGAATGACCAAATCCTTTCCTTCCCATGGGCTCCTGCACGTGTCTAGGAATTAATCTCAGGGGCATTTCCATGTCTTTTCTGGTGCCATCTGGGATTACCAATGGCTAGCAGGAGAAATACTGCTAGGGACATTTTGTAGGTCAAGGATTTTCTTTTAAAGTAACAATTGTCATTTTCTCTCCCTGGATTTGTTTATTTTTCTGTGTTACTACTGAGGTTTGAACTCAGGAGCTCAGGTTCATGAGATAAGTGATCTGTAACTTGAGCCACATCTCTGTCCTATCCCTTTTGCTTTTAGTTTACTGTTTAGATCGGGTCTCGCATGGCCTTGTCCTGCGATTTTCCTGCCCACACCTTCTGCACAGCAGGATTGCAGGCATAGGGCACTGTACCCAGCCTATTCTCCAAATCATTGTTCAAGCTCTGTTTTTATTTCTTTCCCTTTTGCTTTAGGATATTTTAAACTATTCGACTACTTCATTCTTTTGTTTTCTGTGCTATCTCTAAGCCAAGTAAAATGTTTGGCATGTATGATTTGCCTAAATCTATCAGAAAATGAAAAGACTGGAAATTAATTTTAAAAATACCTTCAGATTTAAAGCTAGGGTGTGGTGTAGCTCATGGTGAAGGGTTTTCCCAGTTTGCACTAGGCCCCAGCTTTAATCTCCAACACCAAAACATAAAAGGTAAAAAATAATTAAAACAAAACAAAAGAAGCCAACAAAACCACAGATAATACAATAGCAAGCCTTCCATCCTTTATCATAGCAATCAAGATTTTCCCTTCAGCATTTTCCTTTCAGATTTTTTTCTTAGGCTGAATCCTACCTCAGATTTCTTATGCTTCCCATAATAGGTCATCTGAAGGAATTGTTTATGTTGTGTTATTACTACAAACTTCGTTCTTTGTTCCCTTTAATCTCTTTAGCTATAATCGATTCCAGTTATTGTCCTGGAGAATGATATTTTCATCTGACATTAATTCTTTTCAGCATTAATATTTGTTACTGAGATTCAATGAGACTTGATTATTTGGGCCCCATGTATGGCAACATTTTCATTCACTGATTTATCCCTTTATCCATTCCGTGCATACTTAGTGAGACACAGAAAGATAATTATAGAGACTCTGAGAACTAAACAAGAATCTTAAAACCATGTAGGCCAAATCTACCCTCCTCATACAAATTTATTCCTAAGCATGTAGAAGGATCAGTGGTAAAGTCAGCATCTTTGATGTCAGCTTGCCATTTAGCTCAAGAGAAAGAAGGCATTCCCATGAAATTAGGAGCACAGATGAATTTCCATTAATACTAACAGAATGATAGTCCTTTATCTGTGGATAAAGTCCTTTATCAGTCTGTGGATGGACAGTATCTCGAGTACCAAGGCTAGACATCTGGAGCCTAGAGTTCTGGTGGCAGAAAGCTCGGCCTAGTTTACAGAAAGGGTGTCAGAAGTCCCATGGTCACCAGGTGAGGTACTACCAGCTTGGTGAGTTAGAAATACATGCTTATTCTTTCATAGTACTGGAGATATGGCATCAAAGTGCTGATAAAGTGCTCTAGCCACTCTAGGGAATATTGTTGTTTCTTCTAGCTTCCGTTGGCTGCCAGCATTCCTTGGCTTGTGTGAGCATCACTCCAGTCTGTGCTTTCATATTCTACTGGTTGTTTCTCCCCCCCCCCCCCACCTCTCCCTTTCTCTGTCCTATAAGGAAATGTGTAGATTATCCTAGCACACACACGTCTCTTGTCATAGAAGGTACTATTTACTCTCTTTACATACAAGTCAATATTCAGAGAGTCTGTGGATTGGGACATGTATGTATATTTGATAGCAGCAACTCATTATGTCTGACTTTAAGTCTCTGAACACTGACTCATTTTTCATGACTGGGAAAATATCACATCTCCTAGATATACAGGTTCCTCATCTGTAATATGAGGAGAATAATGACCAGTTTTCATAGTTCTCATTCCCTAAGCCATTTCTTGGCACAATTTGTTGACATAGAGTTCCAGGCATCACAAAGTAAAATGTATTTTAATACATTGAAGAAGAGGAGGGTTGGCCTGTATATCATTAAGATTTTGTTAATGTTTGCTGATTTAGTTGAAAAATATTCCTGAGCAACCAGAAAATGGTTTATATTTAGTTCCTCATGATACATAGGCAATCATAAAATGGTTTTATATTCAGATAACCATTATCAGTTGGTCATGCCTCATTTAATAATAATTTATTTCATTTTCATTCTCCTTTCTATGTAACTAGCATATTTTGTAATATTACTATGTGATATTAAGTCTTTAAATAATAATGTGTAATAGTTTGAGTAGTAAACCAGCAGCGTCTGTGATCTCATCAAGTCTGAAAAAAAATAAGCCAAACTGATAGAACAATCATCTTTGCATAAGTGAGAATAAGAAATGTAGTAGAGAAAGTATCACTCAGGTTTTATAGGTTTCTTGTGTGAATTATTGAATTTGGGAATCATAACTTAGGCTTTTTCTTCATTAAACTTGACCTTCTATGTCTGGAAGTCAAATCTGCACTGGAAATATTGTTGTATACATGGTGAACAAGTTTTATGTTCACAGAGCCTTCATGTGAGATGAAAGAACTCTTTTTCTGAATTAGGGTCAACCAAAGAAATATTTCCAAGCTCCAGAAATATAAATACCATCATTAAAGTCAAGACATTTTTCAAAATGTAACCTTTTAGCCCCTCTGCAAATTCTTATTTGTTTTATGATTTTATTTCCTACAGTCATGACTTCTCCTTCCTACTTGATTGCCTATACCCCTTACCTTCCTGCTTATGGAAGTGACCTTGACTAAAATACATTACTTTCCATTCACTGAGCCGTAGTCCAGGCGATGTGTGGGTGATCACTAGAATGGACAGGGGTCAGAGCGATGGGCTGTCGAGGTACCAGCCGCTCTCCTAGTGCACAGACTGGCTCACTTGATATGATCTCCATATTTCAGGTCTGATACCTATAGTTGGCTTCTTCGGCTACTCTGCCTATCCATTCTTTCTTCAATCTAAAGATTTTCTAAATTATTCTCACATTTCCATCTATCTTCTGGGATAGTTGAGTTGTTCAAAGATAAGTAATACACATGTGAAGCAAAAATATTCCAGGAGGAGTAAGAGCCTGTGTGTGTGTGTGTGTGTGTGTGTAACAGAAATTTTTGTTTCTACCCAACCCAACCCTTTAGAGGTCTTCAGAATTTCCAGGTAAGTGTATGGCTTTAAGATATGCTTGCTTCCTCTCATTCAGCCCTTCCACATCTTCCAAGGAACAATTTCAAGAACATCTGCTTCGATGTTCGCAAACATCCTCTCTGCCCATCATTTCCATTCTTTTACAACATCCTCTTCTTCCAAATCACATCCAAAATGGCAAGCGAACAAAGCTAATATGAATTTAGATGCCAACTGTGTCCTCTCTGCGAATGTTTTCCATATTTGAAATGGCTGGGGAATGATCGTGCCTCTCCCCACGGTAATTTAGAATAAGAGAAATTGGATAAGGGTCGTTTCCTCCATCTCCTGGGATTCTAAAAGCTCTGTCTCTTTTATACCTTGATCAGATCTGCCGGTTGCAAAGCTATACAATGTAGTGGAGAAGTGCATACGGTTAATTATGATAGTTATAATCAGTTCTTTACAATCTCTACTGCTGCTGTGGGATTTAAGTTCCATAATGTATGTCAAAAGAACAAAATAATGTTGCCATGTTTTCTGCTTACAGATGCTTTTATGATTTGGTTTTGCTCATAAACAGGTGGCTATAAGATGAAATCCTTCCACAAATCCTTTTCTCTTACCTCTCTTTTAACCTGGTAGATTGTTAAATACAAGTGTTGAGTGTTCCTCACAAGTTTGTGGTGATCTCGGGGCCTAGCTAATGTCTCTAAACGATGTCTCAAGGGAAATGAATCCACTTAGTCAGTGGAAGAAGATAAAAAATGCATTCAGTTTAGTTCTTTTTCAGCCCTTCCTTAGCTATGCCCCACCTTTTCCATTTTGCCGTAGTGGATTCTGTGCCTGTTTGTGCTCTCTCTCTGGCCCCAAGCATGTTGAAGATTACTGCATGAGGGCGTGACTTAGTGTGTTTGTGTACCGGTGTTCCTTTCTAATGCTGTGAGTTGAACCCGCAGAGTATATGTTGTCACTTCACCTCTATCCAGGGAATCTGGAAACTAGGTAAGAGAATCTATTCCTTTCAGCCTGCCTTCCTTCTCTGCAGCTCTCTCCTCTGCCTAAAGGTACGTATAAAGAGGTTCACGGCCAATGAAACTTCAGATGGGTGCCTTTCTCCCTCGAGTGTATCCTACTTAAACAACACATTTCCAGTGAATGACCATCTGGTAGAGCTGACAGCCTTTGGTTCTCCTAATTCTTAGCTGTCTGCAAGAAAGAAAAAAAACAAAAACAAAAACAAAAAAAATTTGGCAACCCTGCCATGGCTTATGACTGAATTATAAACCATGAAGCGTAATAAAGTCATTAACTTGCAACATGTCAGATTTGAGGCGGATTATATCTTCCACACGATGTGATGGCCTTTCCCTAGCACTTCAGGGAGAAGGCCAGTGTACTGTGCAAAAAGTACCTGGTCATTTCTTAAAGAAGCATCCACTTGGAGTGGCTTTCAGAGCCTCGGTCCCTGGCTCTTGGGTAAGAGGAAAGTCCCAAACAAAAAGGGGATGGAGGAGCAGATAGGAGGAGCTCACTAGGGAAGCCCCTTTTTTTCCTGGGAAAAGAGAAATGCTCTTCCATCCTGAAGATAACATTCACTTTTCAGTGGGGGGGAGGGGGGAGGGGATCTTGGATAAAAGCTCAGGCCTTACAATTCTGATTATTTTCCCGGCTGTGTTCCCCACTAACCACACTCTGTAAATGTTAGTGGAGTATGGTTGGGGGGAAGGCACAATTTGGGGGAGCCTGGTGTCACCTCTGTGAGATTTCTATGAAATAGGCACATCTTCTTCTCTTTTTTTTTTTTTCAAAGAAAGGTCATGCAGCACCCTACTTGTAAAGCCGTCAGAGGATTTCAGAAAGATCTGAGGTAGGGAAAGCTGGCACTGAAGATATCTGTGGCGTTACCGCAAACAAGGGATATTAATAGAATTCCACTAGCAGCTTCTCTGACTACAAACAGATCTCCTACGATCTGAGGAAGAAAGACACCTCGAGAGGTTCCCCCGGCTCACCCCACCGTGGTAGGAAGGCTGTATGTAGAATGTAGGGCTTTTGGATCTACTGCTGCTTTTCTCCTTCCTGCCTGCATACTTCCAGCCCTTCCCGGCCCTGGAATCCTGGTCAGGAAACAGACTGAAGGGGACAGGGATACTCAGGAATTCTCCTTGGGTGTCCAACGCTAGGATAATATTGAGTGCTCCAGGCACGATGTGGGTAGAACGGATAGAAAAGCGCCACCTAAGATGAAGTTGCTTTTGCAAAGTAGATTTTCCAGATTTCTGGTAAGACTCCATGGCATACAATGTATGTCTCGAAAATAAAGGAAAGCTCGCCCTCTGGTGGTCAGCATGCAGAAATGCTGAACCATTGAACCTGTAGTACAGGCCAGAAAGAAATGTCAACCAGTGGGGTGAGTTATTCGTCCTGAAAAATGAAATTTCGGATGTATTTGTTCTTCCTACAATTTTCACAGTCAATGAGGGGTGAGTTTCTAGGGCTTTTGGAGTTGTCTTCTGCCTTCATTCAACACATTTGTTAAACAACGTTCGTGGGCCATTGAGATACTTTCCAAAACCTCAAGCTAGCTGTTACTTTGTAGGATCTCAACAATATTTAGTTAAACAAGAGTAAGAAAACTATTGGATTCTGTGAGCCAAAGGAGATTAGAGAAGAAGGACCTGTCCTTACTGAATTGAGTAGCTGGGAGGTGGTGAATGATTAAGACAGGCCTTGAAGGTGGAGAATGGGGATGAATGGTCTCAAAGGAAGGTTCTGTGGAGGTAGAACAGGTTTATTTGTGAAGCCAGTATTGAGCAAAAATAGAGGGGCAGTGCTACTATTTGGTAATGATGATGTACAGAGGAAAGGGACCAGATCGATAAGAAAGGAATTGTCTAAATATTTAAAGTAGTTTAATATAAATGGAACCATCCAGGCTTCATAGTTACTTGTTCTAGATTCTACTGATAGGTCTGATACTTCAAATTATTTAGACTCCCTCTGTTAAACTGAGATAAGAATAAGATAAGAATATAGCTTTCAACTCAGAGACCTGCAAGTATTATCTATATCTGAGAAGTAGAAAGCAAGCAACTAGAGAGAGCCCAGGTTATCTCAAGGCGATCTCTCACTAGTGGGAAGTTTTCTTCTACTTTGAGGTTCACAGTCTGAATGACCTGTTGACAGAGACTTTCTGGAAGGAAATTGGATGGTTTGCTTAGAGCAGGTGTTACCTCGGGGAGTGATTCTTAAAAATCCATGCGGACCTCAAATTGCTGAGGTATAGGGATGGTGATAACAAAAAAAAGTGTACACTGGGTGCTAAAAATCTGGTCTCAATTTGGTTCAGAGCATTCTGTTCTATGCAGAAAAATAGCATTACCGTAATTGATCAGCCTGTCCTTGAAACAACTATCTCAGGCTGCTTCTCTTCTGCTCCTGGAGAGATGGTGTGGAACTGGGGGTGGAGGGGGAGGAGGGTGGAGAGAAGCATAATGTAGATAACTGTTATCCAGGGCTACTGCGTCCATTCTATCAACTTGCTTTAGAAAAGTAGAACAAAGACCCGAGCCTGAGTGTGAAAGCAACGGAGACTTCCCAGAACAGAAGGCTTGAAGCCGAGTTCACTCACTTCTGATGGGGAAGGAATGTTGGCAGCAAATAATCATAGAGAGCAACCCGAGCCCCATGGTGGGTGGAGATGCGAGGTGGAACTGGAGTTTAGCAAAGTGTAAAAGGGGATTGCTCCCCTTTAAGTAACTCAAACAGTCCCTGGCAGGTTACCTCAATAGACCTGTAGCTGAGATGGAGTTAAGCCACCACTAAGATTGGAGAGGGGGAAAGAAGACAGATAGAAAAAGAGAGGTAAGGGAGAGAGAGAAGGAAGAGAAAGAGAAAGAGGGGGGAGAGGAGAAACAGAGAGAGGAAAAGAGAGAGAGAGATAGGAGAGAGAAAAGAGAAGAGAGAGAAAAGAGGGGGCAGAGAGGAAAGAGGAGAGAGAAGAAAGGAGAGAGGAAAGAGAGACTTAAGATAGAGAGAGGGAAGAGGGGAGAGAGGAGAAGGAAGGGAAGAAAGAGAAAGAGAGAGGGAGGAAAGGGACGGAGAGGACAGAGACCATCTTCACAGACTAGTTTTACTGATGAGAACAAGCTAAGCAAAGCTACAAGTTAGAGTCTTTACCAATTTAGTATTCTCTCCCTTCTCCTCCAAGACATTGTGTGTGATCTACAAGATTTCAAGTGAACCTTAGGAGTAAAACTAACAACGGTACGTTCAAATGCAGCTTCGAGTCTGGTGTATACTTTAAGAAGAAAGGGTTTAATTTAAAAAGCTAAAATTAGCCAGGCTCTGGTGGCTGACACCTGTACTCCTACTCAGGAGTCTGAGATCTAGAAAAAAAAACAAACCAAAACCAAAAACAAAAAAACCCTGAGGTTTAATGCCAGTCCAGGTGGAAAAATTTGTGGGGCTTCATCTCCAGTTAGCATGAAAAGCTGGAGGCCTAACTCATGTTGTAGAATGCCAGCCTAGCAGGTGTGTGGCTTAGAGTTCAAAGTTAAAAGCCAAGCATCAACAACGACAAAGGTAAACTTTAGAAAAATATGGACATTCTGTTAAGGGAGCTTTACTTTTGAAGTTGTTATAGGGCATTGTTACTAAAACCCTGTGGCTGTTTCCCTGATGTTATTGTAATTCAAATGCTGTAAATTTTATGAAGTGGTGAATATTTCCAGTAATAGGCCTGTAGGAGAATGAACAGGGGAGAAATGTGGGTGGAACAAACATATTATAGTTTTGATCATATGTCTAAATACCACAACTGCCAGACAGAGTGTGATTCGATGCAGCTTCAGAGGTTTTGTGGAACAAATTATAAAAAAAAAAAAAAAGAAGAAGAAGTTATGGAGGCGGGTGCTGGTGGCTCACACCTGTAAATCTAGCTACTCAGGAGGCTGAGATCTGAGGATTGCAGTTCAAAGCAAGCTCAGGCAGGAAAGGCTGTGAGACTCTTCATCTCCAATTAACCACCAGAAAAATGGAAGTGGTGCTGTGGCTCAAGAGGTAGAGGGCTAGCCTTGAGCTGAAGAGCTGAGGGACAGCGCCCAGGCCCAGAGTTCAAGCCCCATGACTGACAAAAAAAAAAGAAAGAAAAGAAAAGAAGTTCTGGAGAGGTATAGTGATTCACACTTGTCACTGTAGCTACTCTGGTAATAAAGATTGGAGGGATCATGGTTAAAGGCCAGGCTGGGCAAAACAAAACACAAAAAAGAGCTGGGAGTGACAGCAACAATCTGCCACCCTAGCTTTATGGAAAGCTGGTCTAGGTTGGTCTGGTCACAAATTCAAGACTCTAGTTGAATAAAGAAAAACAACAAAAGGGCTGAGGTTGTGGCTCAGATGATACAATACTTGCCCAGCAAGTGGAAGGCCCTGAGTACAAACCTCAGTACTGCCATTTAAGCACAAAAGGGAATTACACATTCAAAATGGAAAGAAAACATTAGAATTAGAAGAATGAGGGGAAAATGACAATACCCAAGCACTCTTGAGTTTGGGTCATTTCATGGAAAGGACTTGTATGACCAACTTCCAGATTTTTTTTGTTATCTTTAAAAGTTGAACAAATAAGCTGAGCACCAGTGGTTTATGCCTATAATGCTAGCTACCTCAGAAGGCTGAGATTTGAGGATTACGGTTCAAAGCCAGCTTGGGGAGAAAAGTCCCAGGGAAATTCTTAGCTTCAATTAACCCCTCAAAGCCTAGAAGGGTGGCTCAAGTGGTACAGCACTAGCTTTCATCTTAAGAGGCTCAGGGACAGTGCTCAGGCCCTGAGTTCAAGCCCCACAACCAGCACCACCAACAACAACAACAACAAAACATTGTATAAATGGTTGTAGATTCTAAAAAACTTTGCCTCACAATTTTGATCACTCTTCAAAGGTTTGAACTTACTTTCTTTTTGAGCTGAAATTTATAAGACTGGTGATCGAAAGAACTAGGAGGAAGGGAATACCTGTGTTTGGTCACATTGAGATAACATGGTGGATTTTACCTGAGTTCATGATCAATTGAGATGAACACCAGAGATTGCTGGGTGGAGACCAAAATAGGACCTCCAGACAGAGAGTATGCTGGTAAATGTCTTACTGTGTTTCTGTCTTCTGAGATCTGTAGAAAGTACAGATTTCTGTGACGTAAATACTCAGATCTGGGTCAAATCCTAGGCAGCAGGGAGGTGTGGCTGAGTTTGGGGCTGAAGTTGGGTAGAAATCCATATATTTGGCTCTTGAAAGGCAATGCAGCCTTGTGCCCCTGTTTGAGTACATCCTTGCTGAGGCCACATCAGAGAATGCAGCCCCAATCTCATGGAGCAGCAGGCTGCAACACTACTTCTCAGTCATCAAAGCTGGACTCCTCTGTGGGGTCTGAACCTATGGAAGTTTAAGCAAGGAAGAGCAAAGCAAAACGTGTGCTTGCTGAGAGCCAAGTGGCATCAAGAAAGCCCAACCTTGGGGTTAGAGGTGTGGCTCCATGCGTAGAACACTCAGCCAATGAACCAAAGCTTCAAGGCACTGAGTTCAAGTGCTTGCCTCAGACCTCAAGAAAAAAACCCAGATATCCCTCCATGTCCACCAATCTGATAAGTCAGCCACTTCAGTGAAGGAGTGGGTGAGGCCAGAAATGGCACCTGTATGGAAGGACACAGTGAAATCTTTCCTCTAAGCAGAAACAGAACTCAGATGGTTTTTAGAAAAATTCACAGGATGGAAGGCTGGAGGCAGAACATTATTTTAAATCTCCATCATTTTCATATACAGATATCTGTAGCAATATTATCTATGAAGTTGTCACCTGGCAAATATTATGATAATCAGAGAGAGAGAGAGAGGTGAGAGAGAGAAGAGGAGTTTTGAGGCCACATTTAAAAATAGAGACAGTAATATAGCATGATGGCTTGCTTTCATTCGTCAGGAGATACAGAAGAATAGATTCATGTTTAGTACCTCCAAATTAAATTACTTTTCCAGCTGGGTGCCACTGAAAGGAACAAAGCATCATGGGAGCTTAAACAACTTCATTGCCTCCCGGCAGATGATGGACTATTTAGTGAATACGTGAAATGGTATCTGGCAAAAGCAGCATGCTTGATCATCTCACGTCCTTCTAGCCGATGCTCAGGAGTCACTCGGCTCAGATTTATAGTTCTTTGCTTCCACATCCATCATCGTTAATCTGCCAATACCCTGACGGTGGAAGCCTGGAGTTGGTTGCGTATGTCAGCCTCCTTCAGATCAAGGTAGCTTATTATCCTTACAACTGCAGGTTCCTGATTATTTGCCACGTGGTGGCTTTCTAATTAACATGGATTGTAAATTGGTTTATTATTACAAAGGCATTGACGTCAGTGGACATTATCGGCAGTTGGGTGTTGAGGATAAAAATTTGAATTGCAAAGCAGGTATCCAAAAAAAATAAACCAAACAAACAAAAGCCACAAAACCATCGTTCTTGTCACAGGCAAGAACCTACCTTCTCATTGTGCACCTGTGCATTGGGAGAGGCGGAGGGACTCTGCTTGTGCATCATTACACCTGCTTCCCAGCATTTGCTGTTTAACAAGTGAGCGAATGTTCCAGAGGTGAGCTTTCTTAGCTGTAAACTAGGAATGAGCATTGACTGACCTCGTAGTATTCTCATGATGACCAAGTGGGATGAGTAGGTAAGACATTTTGTACAGGACCCATCTCTTTCTCTCCATCTCTCTAGTGCAGGGACTGAGGCTTGAACTCAGGGCCTTGGCACTGTGAGCTTGTTTGTTCCAGGCTAGCACTCGAGCCCTTGAGCCACAGCTCTCCTTCTGGCTTTATTTATTTATTTATTTATTTATTTTGCTGCTTCATTGGAGATAAGAGTCTTATGGACTTTGCTGCCCAGTCTGGCTTCCAACTGTGATCCTCAGCTCTCAGCAGCCTCCTGAGCAGCTAGGATTACAGGCAGGAGCCACCTACATCCGACCATATTGTAATTTTCTAGTTATTGATTATAACATGTCCAATGTATATATAAAATATATGGATAATGAAATTTGAAGACAGACACATTGCCTAGAATTCTTGCAACACTCTCTCAAAAAATAAAAATAGGGGCTGGGAATGTGGCTCAGTGGTAGAGCGCTTGCCTTGCATGAGGCCCTGGGTTCAATACCTCAGCACCTCACATAAGCAGAAAAAGCCAGAAGTGGCACTGTGGCTCTAGTGGTAGAGCGCTAGCCTTGAGCTGAAGAGCTGAGGGACAGTGCCCAGGCCCAGAGTTCAGGCCCCACAACCGGCAAAAAATATATAATAATAAAAATAAAATAAAACCTCCCCAACAATAAAAGCAATTTATCATTCCAACCTACAAATTCTCAGGTTCATGACTCTTTCCTTAGTCAGTATCCTGACATCTGGTAAACTCTTTCCTAATAAGGAATATTATTCTGAAGACATTACGGCAGAGACACTGTAGTCCGAGGGTATCCAGGTATCTGCTGGGCAGTAGATTCTTTTTGCTGCCTCTGAGATCACTGTCCCGTGTGTCCCTATCTCCTCTGCAATCTGTATGGCAGCCTTTAATTATACCTGTTGGAATAATCCACTTAACGGAGGTCAAGCATCCTCTGATTACATGTTCTCTTGTTATTTTCTAATTGTCAGATATCCTTGGCAGCTGTCACCGGCCAAATTTGGTCTTTTAATTTTCAATGACCATCCTCCTGTCTTCTGTTTCTGTGACACATGCCTCAGCCTTGTCAAATACGCTTTGCTTCATCTGGGATGAAAAAGCCCGCCAGGCTTTTCCTTGGCCTGCTAGTGGCCACATTCTCCTCCAGGTGCTTCCTACCAAAGACTTCAGTTTATCCTTCCAACTTCTTTTGTTCTTCATGGTGTAAAACTCTACCCAACACATCAATTAGTCAGCAAAAAATATCTATTGGCGTTCTCCACAGTACGGGCTGCATTTCAATGGTAGGCAAGCGTGGCTTAGTTTAAGCATGTCTGTTTGCAAGGCCAACGATGGCTATATTAAATCAACCTTTACTGAACACATGCCATAGTCATTTGCTTCCTTATTTGATTGCATATGCATATGAGTGCATGTAATCCTGAGACTCCTCGAAGATACGTTCTCACGAAGTGATTGAGATTCTCAGAAGTTTGCTGTTAAAGCCATTCAGTAAGTAGAAGAGCAAGTTGAATTAAAAGTTCCCTAGGTTAAACCAGGTGAGGAGTGGGGTGGATAGTGGCTCATATCTGTAATCCTAGTTACTCAGGAGGAGGCTGAGAAAGGTGAATCATGATTGCATGCCAGGCTAGGTAGAACAGTCCATGAGACTCTATCTCCAACTCATCGGCAAAGGGTCAGAAGTGGAAGAGTGGGAGATGTGGCTCATGTGGTAGAGTACCAGTCTTGAGTGAAAAACCTAAAGAACAAACATCCATGCCATCAGTTCAAACCCCCAGTTACTGGGACCCCTCCCCCGGAAAAAAAAGTTTCTTAGCCTAAAAGTCCTTCCTTTTCTCCCAAACTAAACATCTACTACTAAGCTTGGGCCAGGTAAAATTAGAAATATGGAAAATGCATATGACACACCACTTAGTCTTCATGTGGTTCATAGATTTTTCAGGATTAAGTGCTCATTTTGTGTCCAGATTCTCAGTTCTGTCAAGACACATGCTTACTACATTATTCCAGTATCTGAAACCAACAGACACAACCCAAACTCTACCTGCTGCAAGTTATCCTTGAAGGGTTTGCTAATCCTTTTGGGTAAAGGTACACATTGGGGCACTGATTTATAGGAAAAGATCTAGCAATTCTTCAGCTTCATTTTAGAGTAAAAACTATACTCCTGATGCCAATTCTGCAAGTCATCCCTGTGTTTTTCTGACAGAAGTGTTTGGGCATCACGGAAATATTTCAGCATGAGAAGAACAAAGTCAATTTTCTATCTAATTTGAAGATTCACAGAGGCAAAGGATGTTTACTGTCCACCATAATTTGAAGGAAGTATATCTGGTACTCTTTTTTTTTTTTAAATTTAGCAGCAATTTAGATTTTATTCCTGGGTGTTGTGCCAACAGCATAATATAAATGGGTTTTCTCGATACTATATTCTTTCCTAGAATACAAAGATTTGCCTAAAGGGTCAAGTCATGTAACCATCTCTCTGAGTCCTCTTTCCATATTGGAGCAAGGTTCATGTATTTGAACTTTATAGTCTCTTCTTAGTTCTCCTGTGCTTCAATGCAGAACCTCACCTATGTTTTATGGCCATGGTGTAAAACTTTCTAAACACTTGGTACCTATATAGTACCTAATGTGGTTGGTGAGACTTATCATGGTTGAAGGGGAATTTCTACCCTACAGAAAATTGGGCTTTAACACCAGGTTAGTGCATTATATTTTTCTGAAAACAAGATGAGAGCCTTCAAAAGCATAGATGTTCTTTATGATATTAACCTTGGGAATTCAGGGAATATATCTAAACTAACCCCCATAAAATAAATAATCATTCATAAGTAATTAATCTAAATCCTCCCTGAGTCTCTTGTGTGCATTGGCAATGTACAATTTTGAGTCCCTGGGGTCCTGAGGTAACAAATATTTCATAAGCCCTATTGTTGCCTGCTATTGTTATTACATTTCTTCCAACACTTTCAAAAGCTTTCTCAGATTTTTTTCAATGACTTATTCCAGTTCAGTACAGGAATAAGACTGAACTGTGATCATGGAATCTGTGTGTGTGTGTGTGTGTGTGTGTGTGTGTGTGTGTGTGTGTATGCTGGTTCTGTGTCTTGAACTCAGGGCCTGGGTACCGTCCCTTAGCTTTTGACTCTAGGCTGGTGTTCTACCACATGAGCCATAGCTTCATTTCTAGTGTTTTGGTGGTTAATTGGAGATAAGTGTCTTGTGAATTTTCTTGCCTGGGCTGGTTTTGAACCTTGATCCTTAGATTTCTGCCTCCTGATTTTTTTGTGTCCTGGAGCTTGAAATCAGGGCCGGGCTCTGTGCCTGAACTTCTTTTGTTCAAGGCTAGTGCTCTACCACTTGAGCCACAGCTCTACTTCTGCCTTTTTTTTTGGTAGTTTAGTAGAGATAAGACTCTTATAGTCTTTCCTTCCCAGTCTTGTTTTGAACCAAGATCCTCATATCTCAGCCTCCTGTGTAGCTAGGATTATAGGTGTGAGCTATTGACTCCTGGCTTAATACAGAATTTTTTAGTCAAGATTTGGAATGATATGAAATGCTTTTATCCCCCCTCCCCTAAATTCGTTATGTTTTCCCCAAGCCTTTTCTTTCTTTTTAAGACTGGAATTTGTAGGCTTCTCTTTTTTCCCCCCTCCCTCCCTCCTTCCCTTCCCTTCCCTTCCCTTCCTTCCTTCCCTCCTTCCTTCCTTCCCTTCTTCCTTCCTGTCTCTCTCTTTTTCTTGTCTTTGTTTAACATTTGCATTCAAAGATGAATATAATCAGTAGGAAAAGCAACAACAAAAAATACTCATACATGAGTATAAAAGGAAGTTCTGGCTGTTCTAGGAACAATGAATACATTAGAACTGTAAGTGGAGCTCTCTAATGTTGCGGTCCAATCTCCAAAATTACTTTAAGAGAATTCAAGATTTCTACAAATAGAACTATATAATCAAAAACTCATTGTGTGTTATGTATATGCATGTGAATGTAAAATTCATACCCACAAATAAACCACCTAATATGTTCAAAACATCTTAAGGGACATGATACATACTTAGAAAACCCAGCTATGCTTTTAGATTTCTAAGAGAAGGCAGTCTGATGGTATAGCACAGTGCCTAGCAGAGACACTGACGTGAAAAAAATAAACAAATAGAAAAATGTAGTGCATGGAAAGAATGACCATAACATGAGACTTATTAGAAAGGATGGGTAAAGCTCCTAATGCCAATGAGTGGAAAGTAGAAGGGCAGAGAAGGTACAGGACAAGTACTGTGGAGATTACTGTATATCCGGGCAAAGAGAATTAGACACTTAGCTGATACATTACCTAAGACTTTGAATTAGCTTCTACCCAGCCATTTCTTTTTGTCTCTTTCTCTTTTCCTTCCTTCCTCTCTCTTTCTCTCTCTCCCTCCCTCCCCTTCTTCCTTCCTTCTTTCCTTCTTTCCCTTCTTTCCTTCCTTTCCTCCTTCCTTCTTTGTTTCTTTCTTTCTTCCTTCCTTCCTTCCTTTCTTTCTTTCTTTCTTTCTTTCTTTCTTTCTTCCTTTCTTCCTTCCTTCCTTTCTTTCTTTCTCTTTCTTCCTTTCTTTCTCTTCCTTTCTTTCTCTTCCTTTCTTTCTTTCTTTTTTCTTTCTTTCTCTGCTTGTCTTTTTCTTTTCTTCTTTCCCTCTCTCTCTCTTTCTTGTTTTGCTTAATGCTTCAGCCCATGAGAGATAGAATGCTATCAAAAGAAGGAAGGCAAATGAAGCAAGTTTTGTGAAAGGAAATCAGAAATAAACTGTGAAGGGAGTTCGCTTGAAGGTAGAGAGTACTCAACCATGTGTCAGCCTTGGTCTCTGCATGAGGTCAACAGGGACTTCTGTCTGCCAAAGGTCTGAGTCAAGCCAGTGGTGCTGATGGTCTGTGGGGAGACAATGGAGAACAAATATCACTGACTGTGCCGCCTTTTTGTAAGTAGTCTGACACTTGTCTTTGAACTTACACAGTATAATTCTTCAGACTCCCATCTGAGCCAGGGGCTGTTGACACGGGAAAGGTCACTGAGATAGAGAGGGTTAAAAGGCAGGGAGTAGACATTAGGGAAAGTTGGTAGATTAGACTCACATTCCACCTTCACTAGATCAACTTTAGTCCATTTCTTTCTGAAGAGAGAGACAGGTGATGATTTTCTGGAGATTATACATCTTTCTGTGTACGTTTATGAGAGGAACCAACAGGACTTAGGTGAAACTAATTGACAAAAGATACCCTCAGCTTTTTGTGCTCCTATAAATTCTTCAATTCTCCCCCATCCTGACACTTGATCTGAGGATTTGAGACCTGGTTTTATAAATGGTTAAGTTTTTGACTGTGTCACAACTCTGGAAGATCTTTCTCATTAGCTTTTGATTCAATCTTTTTTTTTCTCCTCTCCATGACTCTTTACCACATTCAAAGTATTTGTTTCCCATGGAGAGTTAAAGTTTAATATAGTAACTCATTTTCCCTCTATTAATTAAGTTCTTGCACATTTAGAGTGTCAAGAATTCAGTATTTTGAGCCTTCAGCACTCTTATAAATCTATGTATTTCTTTGCATTTTTCATATGCACAGGGATACACAGGATCAAATCTTACTTACATCTGACTGAAATAAAGGACATGGAACTGGCCAGATAGTAAATAGCACATTAGGCCATCTGAATTTTCCTGCCCAAGATGCAGCATTTCCATTCGGATGAGGGTTGCGCACCCAGATTTTGTCTACCTCCACTTGACAGGTAGCATGTGGTCTGGCTTCTCTGACCAGTATAAGGTTTATGCTTGAAAGGAGAGAATAGCATATTTTTCAGCAGACCTCCCCTACACACAACATATAGACATACATTCCATAGCATTGCTCTGTTGTGTTAGTAGGCTTGGTGCTACTGATTGACACTAGAGACTTATAAATAGGAAGACATTTATTTTGCTCAGCGTGTTATAAGTTCAAGGTCCAAATGGCACAGCCCAGGTTACTCGGGGAGAGATGCTCATTGATTTTGTGGTGGCATGGATAGAAACTACGGGAGCAAATGTAGAAGCCCATGATTACCTCTTACAAAATAAGAGGAAAGAGCACTAGCCACTCCCACGCAGAGGCTGCGCGGGGAGCCATTTTCTAAGAACTATCCCAATGACCTCCCATGACACTCGACTCTTAAAGATTCCCTCTCTTCCTGCTATCACAACCATAGCACCACCATGTGCCCTGGGAGACCACTCAAACCATACTCAAATGGTTGGGGCTACTTGTCTCTGTCAACTATTGAACCATGTAATCATGAGTTTTTCTTCCAACAAAAGCAGAGCTCATCCAGGGACTGATAATGTCAGGCACAGTCATTTCTCAAAGCACCACAACTGTTCAATAGATACCAGTGTGTGGTAGGTTTTCTTGAGAAAGAATGCAGAATGATGGCTTCCTTGCATTTGTACTTGGGTCTGTAAAGATGGTGGAGGGTGTGGTGAGGTCACAGGTTGGATCCTTGACTTCCTTATGCTTGCTCTCTCTCCACCGTCCATTATGTCTCCTTTTTGCTATCTCTTCCCTCTGAAGATCTGGAGTCCCAAAGAGATAAGAGTTACTAAAGAACAGATACAAATCTTAAGATCCTAAAACACAGAATTTTCTGGTAGGGAAAAAAAAAACAAAACAAGTACACTTACTATTTAATTAACTACTATATTAGTGTTACTATCTTCATATACAGAGATATGGTATTGAAAACACTATACACAGAATCAGAGGTTTAAAGAGGTCAGGTTGAATGAAGGATTAGAGAACTTGGCTGAATGATGTATTGTGTCATCATGCATACCATTTAATTTTTATTCTATGGTCATTTTTATTGAACCTCTAGTTTGTGTTTACAGCTGACCACTCATCTATGGAATAAACATTTGCTAATGTCCTACTATATACCAAGTGGAGTATCAGGTTCTGGGTATGCCGAGGATTGGCTCAAGTGGTAGAATATCTGGTTAGGAAGTATGAGGTCCTGAGTTCAAATCCCAGTACCACCGGAGGAAGAGAAATAATAACCGAATCTTGCTGCTATGGAAACATGGGAGATGTTATATTGGCAGAGAATTTGGGTATACTTACTGGAATATATTTTTCCCCCTCAGTTTAAAAAACTATGAGAAATGATCAGTATAGGCAACCACAGATGATGTGGAGGAGGTTATAGCATAATTCTAAAGGTCTAAAAAGCCATTTGACATTTACTTGCAGTACTAGATTAATACCTATGTGATGATCTCTGTCATCATGGTGGAGTTTATAAATTTAAATGAATGGAAATTGCTGTTAATTCACCCCTCTAGGTGATGATATATGTGTGGTATGCATAAAGGAATACATATTGAAGCTCACTCCTACCCAAGATGCAAAATGAAGTCTTTGACTGAACTCTCTAGACCTATTAAAACCACAAACGGTCCCATGGGCCTATAAGTCAAGTTGGAATACATTTTCATTCTCACAAGGAAATTGACTAATTTCCTGAATTCATTTGCATTCATCCTTAAATGGAGTATCATGAGCTTAAGACAGACCAAAATAATAATAGTAATAATAATAATAATAAGTTCCAAAAGGGAGAGAAATTCCTGGCTAGTCTGAGATTTTGAGGTTAGAAGTATACGTTTAGAAACTTGGTGATTATTTTTTGTCCCTAAAGATGGATCCAAAGTGCTTTACCTGCCCTTTGTTGGCATATTTGAGAAGCTTTAGAGATTATTTACAGAAGAAGATGCATTAATGATGATATTTTTCTGTGCATAGCCTGTTTCTATCTGTATTTCCTACCTTTGCCTACATTTCTACCTGCCATAATTGCTATTTGTATGATTTTTGCCAACTACCTTTAACAAACAGTTGTCCTGACTCCTACTTCTTTGTCCTATACTCTAACCTAATTCATACTTTAATTCATGTTTAACCGGATCTCAATAAAAATTTCATACCACGAATCTTTTTCTAAAAGTACTGCCAATTCCTATTTCCTGAAATAGTGAAAACATCAATTTTATCTCCAATATGATGAAATCATTACAATTTTATTTCAGTGTATAAATACATGGATCTAAAGTAACCTTTAACTCATTTGCTAATGCACAAAAGTAAATTGAAAAATTGAGCCATAGTGTTGTTGATCTTCCTACTCTTCACTTGCATCTCCTCTTCCTCATCCTTCTGTTCTTTCTCCTTCTTGTTGACCGTATAAAAGCTATCAATATTTTATATTTTATATAGGATTATATTTTTACAGGAATATTTTACATAGGAAGTGGCGCTGTGGCTGAAGTGGTAGATCACTAGCCTTGAGCACAAAGAGACTTAGGAACACCACCTAGGCCCTGAGTTCAAGCCCCAGGACCAACAAAGAAAAAAAAAGAATATATATAAAATTCTTCACATGAAAAGGAGAAACTGGGTAAAATTAATTGGAAAGTGAATTCAGCCTTAATGGCTGAAAAACTTGAAAATATAGGCATTTATAGTTTCTGTGAATTTGTTATTTATTAACATTGAACACGGATAACATGGAGACCATATGTCTAGTTTCTTTTAGGATGAAACTTTCTTGATGAATAAAAGAATTAAAATACATTTAAAGAGTAGGTATTGCTGACAATGATTAGGGAAAGGGTTTTGCATGAATCCTACTTTTATATCCTTCTATAATTTGAGTCATTACAACACGAGAAGAATGCCATGTTTGGAATGGCCAAGTATGTGAACTCTTGAATTAGTCTACATTATATATAATCATAGCCCTACCAATCTGTAGCTATGAGATCTTGGTAGTCTTCAACTCCATAATTCCATAACCTTTCATCTAGAAATTTGGAATAATAAGGTATCTTCACAATCAAGAATGCCATGAGGATTATGAAATAACATACTCCCAAAGTTTCATGCAGAGATTGAAACCTAGTAAACATTCAATTGGAGGTATCACCATTACCACCATCATCATCATTATCATCAACATCATCCTACCGTCTCTGTGGTTTAACTTCTCAGCTATTTTAAAGTACTCTCTTCCCCATGAGTTCCCAGTTGAGATACCTATATTTTTTTAAAAACACTAGAAACATTTAATATAAGTTTTTGTATGACAATGAAATCTCCAGAAGTATATCTTCAAGGCAACAGGGAAAGCTGTGTATTTTATTGCTTTTGTTTGATGAAGGGTAGACAACATAGAGAAAGAATGACAGGAAAGAGGGATATGATGGAACACTAGTAAACTAGAAACTTTGCAGGGCCTGTTGTTTGCATTCTTCTTGGTGTCTCACTGTCTGCAGCTACTTTTCTTGGGTAAAAAGAAGACACATCTTGAATAAGATTCTTATTACCTGCTTTATAGGAAGGTCACTTCAATTTTTATATAGGAGAAAAATGAGAGATCAGAGACTTTTCAGTTTCTACTATTCTCTCAGATATCAAGATGCCATATTTTGGGGTACATATCCTAAACATGATCAAGTACTTGGCATTTTAGGAGGATAAATGGAGAGCAGTTTCATTCAAGGACCAATCACTGTTTCATCTTGCTAAGTTGCAACTGTGAGAAAGGTAGTGATTTTTCATTCCTGAACAACCAATCTATGTTAGTATTTTATTTTATATTTTCATTATTTTTTAAATTGTCATTACTGGGATTTGAACTTGGAGCCTCACACTCTCAGTTTGCTTGCTAGGCTGGCGCTCATTTGAACTGTGCCTCATGTTGAGCACTCATTGAGCCAAGACAGTCAGGCATGGATTTCTGATGATTATTTTGGAAATTGAGCTGTCCAGACTTTTCTCCCTAGGCTGGCTTCAAACCATGATCCTCCAGGTCTCAGCCTCTTTAGTAGCTAATATTATAGATGTGAGCCACTGGCACCAGGCACCATTTTTACCTCTCATTCAACTATTGAGCATAATTGATAACTTGACTGTCATATTATGGTAACCTTTAGTATATATTATATTACTGTTTCTTTTAATGTGGTTAAAATTCTGCAGGCAGATAATTCAACATTCACGCAGTGAGTAAAATAATGATGGATAGTGTAAAAGTAAAAAGTTGCAAAAGTAAAAAGGTTCAGTGTCCTTGAAAGTCACAGAATTTGGAAAAGTTCAAGAGATAAATACTGATGAACAAAATGTGACAACTTGACCCTGGCTGTGCATGTAGAATGGAGGTAAGGAATGCCTACGACTAGTCACCATTGGAGAGTGCAGCTTTAGAAAAGTGTCTTTCTAATTTAAATATCTA
Source organism: Dipodomys spectabilis (assembly GCF_019054845.1). Lineage (NCBI taxonomy): Eukaryota > Metazoa > Chordata > Mammalia > Rodentia > Heteromyidae > Dipodomys > Dipodomys spectabilis. The sequence continues at coordinate 16,144,051 of NW_024870834.1, read as the reverse complement.
TCAAAGCTTCTATTGGAAGAAAATTAGATTTATACATTTCACCTTGCTCAAAATCATAGCCTTCAGTAAGGAATTTCTATTTTAAAATATATTAGAGTGGATATTTCTGATGTTCGGTCCTTTTTGAATTAAATAAAAGGGACTGTGTTTTTCAAGGACTGCTAGAGATATTACTAAATAACATGACACATAAGGCAATCAGTATACTGAGATTTTGTTTAATGAGCAGAACTAATATTGATTCAACCACCGAGTGATATCACCTGGGGAATTTTCAGTGTCTTTGAATGAAAACATTAGTGTCAACCAAGTTACAGTTGTTGCTTCAGTAATAACTGTTACTCTTGAATCAGAGTGTACAATATCAGAATTGGTAGATAAAAGCTAAATAACAAGTAATATATTACTAGATTTATAGCCCTATAATCAAAAGATTTAAAGTATTCAGGACTTATTTGTTTTCTTTGTTTGTTTGTTCCAGTAGGGCCTCATGCTTGTAGGGCCTTGGCACTATCTCTGAGCTTTTAACTCAAAACTAACACTTTACCACCTAAGCCACAGCTCCAGATCTGGCTTTTTGGTGATTAATTGGAGTTTCCTGCCTGGGCTGGTTTTAAATCATGATCCCAAGATCTTAGCTTCCTGAGGAGCAAGATTACAGGCATGAGGTGCCAGTACCCACCTCAATCCTGATTCTCAAAGTGAGTTGTACTTAAAGTATTTTGATTATGCAGATGTTTGGATTGTTTAGATCCTAAGACTTCTCTTGCCTCCACTGCTGTTGAGGTTGAAATCAAGTTTTTCTTGTGTTCCCAGGGTAGCATGGTTCTAAGAGGAAGATATTCCAAGAAAAAAAAGAAAGAGGAAAAAAAGCATATTTTTTCATTCTCACACCAAAAAAGTCACTGCACTGAAAAACAAACCGTAAATAATTTTGTGTTGATTATACTAAATAAGAATAGCGATAGGTATAATCATTTGATGCTTGAGGCATTAATGAAAATTCAGTATTATTTTGGGAGGGAATATGTGTCATTACCCTTGAGCTTAAGAATAGTTATTAGTAAGTCTGATTAAATCTGGGAGCAATGATACAAGCTGTCTTGAACCCACTAATGGCAGGGCCATATTGTAATTTTATGATGAATGAACACACAATTTAGCATTTCTCTAGCATTTGGTAGTGAAAATATGAAGTCTGCATTCATTTTCTTGATTAGACTGCAAAGTCGTATGCAGCAGCTCATAAAGATCATGATTAATGAAATAATGCTGCTGCTGATTGATTAATCTATCATAGCTGCCAACCCTCTGAGGACTGGTTATCTTGGTACAACGAAAGATATTATTCAGCAATATTATAAAGATCATGGATTGGTATATCCAGGGGTACAAAAATTTAAAACACTGTTGTTTGGCATACATGTATTGTTAGTATCTTTTCTAATATTTTTACACACACATATTATGGTTTTGTCATCATAGTAACAGTATGAGTTAGAATTGTTACTGCTTTATAACTGTAAGAAAGTTAAACCACCATTCAGTGGAAGTGTTTACCTAAAGTCATATAGATTTTCAGACAAACCAGCATTGGAAAATCTGTTTCGATTCCAAGTCTAATATACATTCTGACCTCAGTAGAAGGCTAATTAATTTTATAATTATAGGCAAATTATTTGCTCTGGCCAAATCAAGTGCTCTTGTTGACTGAGCATACAAGCAATCTTGTTCAGAACAAGGAAAATTATAGTTATTTGGGGCCACTTGGAACTCACAATTCAGAAAAATTCAAGCAGCCTTAAAAAATGTGTTCTGAAATTTTATAGAATGGTAGCTTTATTTATAGCATTGAACTGCAAAGGAGCCATGTTAGAAGTCCTATCACTATGATTGGTGCTGGCAAAGGTTAAGTTGTCTTATAAGAGTGAATGGGTACATAGTCATTTGGGGGAAATAGTCTCTTGCACAGAAGGTTAGCACATAACAGTGCTCCCAGGAAACTAAATTTTGGTGCAGTCCAAAGATGAGCTCATTTGAAAAAGAGAAGGTATAGTCTGTCTGTTGCTCAGGTAAAGGTTCAGCAGTATGTGTGTGTGTGCGTGTGTGTGTGTGTGTGTGTGTGTGTGTGTGTGTGTGTGAGAGAGAGAGAGAGAGAGAGAGAGAGAGAGAGACCAGATTTAACAATGCTTGACTCCTAAACACTCCATTTCTATTTACTATATTAATTCCCTCCATTTCTATTTCCTTTACCCTTACTTTTTTTTTTAAAAAAGTATATCTATTCTGTTTTCTTGAAAGCTACTTGTTAGGTTTTTAAAAAGAGATAACCGAGTAAAAACTGCACCAGCACGCACGTGGTATTCAGGTAAGGGGTAGGTTTATTCAGTAGACCTGCTGGGACCAGGCAAGGTTGGCACTCCACGTGGCTGGGAAAGAGAGAGGAAAGAGCTAGAGCAGAGAGAGAGCAGAGAGAGCTAGAAAAGAAGAGCAAGAGCAAGAGAGCTAGAAAAGAAGAGCAAGAGCTAGAAACGAACAGAGAGAGCAAGAGAGGGTCTGGGCCTGGGCTAGGCCTTATGTAGGGTATGGGCGGGGAAAGGTGTGGCCACATCAAATTCAGATGTGACCTCAGCGGATGCAGATGTGACCTCTTCCAGGTGTCCCAGTTGCCTAGGTAACGCAGGTACTGGGCGGAGACTTTGCTGCGAGGAGGGTGGAGTCTGCTCGGCATCTAGGAGCAGACCTTACACTACTCAATATTTTTACTGAGCAAATATATTGTAGTGCTAGGTGATGGAGTTTAAGACATGCTACCCCGAATATATGACCTTGGTATTTGAAATAACACCAGAAGCTGGTCATAGAAAACTGTACACAATTTGTTTCACTCCTTCTCCCCTAAAGCTAACCTTCTGAATATTGATCATAAAACTCTCATTCTTGAAAAGTCCTTTTATCCCTGGGGCAAAGCAATGCACTATGTCTGGTGACACTGAACTGGAACTGAGCAAAGAGGTACTGGTGAGTTCCCATACTTTCTTACCATTAGACCATACCACTTTCCAATTCCCATGTTTCTCTACAGATTCATCAAATCACATTTGACCCAATCTGCATATAAAAATACAGAGATTTCCTGTCTGGCACTTCATTTCTGAAAGCTCCCATGTTGTCTGCTTTTGTCTTGTCCTCTGTCTTTGGTTGTGGGGGTCATACCCCTAATTAGGCAAAACAGTTCCATAAACTCTCAGGAAAATAATGATCTTGATCCCAGCATCCCATCTGATATGCAGGACTCATTTGACAAATACTCCTTTCTCTTCTAATTTCCACTCCAATAATCTGAAATTGCCCATCGAAAGAAGGGATTTTTCTAGTTGACTTCAGAGTCAACCAAGACCCCTCTAGAGTCTGACCACGGAAAGGATTCCAAGGTGACTACTCAAATACAAATTATGAAAATTAGAGAAAGTCCAGGAACTTGTGGCTCACACCCAAATCCTAGCTACTCAAGGAGACTGAGATTTGTGGATCAAGGCTAGAAGCCAGCCTGGTGGGACAGGTCCAAAAGACTCAACTCCAATTAGCCAGCAAGAAGTTGGAAGTAGTAGGACTCATGTGATAGAGTAGCCTTGAGTGTAAAAGCTAAGTAAGAGTGACAGGCCCTGAGTTTAAGACTCAGTATGGGCACAAAAGAAACGGAAAAAAGAGCCAAACTTTGTTTAAAGACACTACAGTGGTTTTATGTGTTTGTTTGTTTGTGCCAGCCCTGGGGCTTAAACTCAGTGCATTGTCCCTAAACTTTTGTGCTCAAGGCTATTCCTCTACCATTTGCCTCAGCTCTACTTCTGCTTTGTGAGGGTCAACTGGAGATCAGAGTCTCCTGGACTTTCTGCCCCAGCTAGTTTCAAACCATGATCCTTAGAGCTCAACCTGCAGTGCCTGGCTAAGACACCTTAAGACTGAGGAAGTTAGTATTCTCTTACCTTCAGAGACACTACTCCTACTTCAAACACATAAATGACCTCCCCAGTCCCCAGATATTAGCATCATAATAGCATTTCCTTGAATAGCTTCAATTGAGGACAATCAGAACAAACACTCAAAGTTTCCGGAGTCAAACCTGTGCTGAGTGTGGGGTAAGGGAAATCAAGAAATGAAGCATTGCATTCCAGTGAAGTACATGCTATAAAATGTATGGATAGGAAGTGGTGCTGTGGCTCAAGTGGTTGAGTGCTCGCCTTGAGCTGAAGATCACAGGGACAGCGCCCAAGCGTAGAGTTCAAGCCCCACAACCGACAAAACAAAAACAAACAAACAAAAATGTATGGATAGGAAACTATGACATGCTTATGATGTGGGGGTGGGTGGAGAGGGAGAGAAATAGAGACCTATCTTGGGATATAACAAGGATATTTGAATATCAAATTAAACAATGCAAGGAACTTTGGAATTATCCCCACAAATATCCAATCAGTTATCAATTGATTGCCAATTTTACCTCTATTTCTCTGTTCTGTGTCCTCTTCAATTCAAGGGGTAGAGGGAATGCCTGTCATTTCTTTCTACTAGATTGGCTTTATTTTGTATTGTTACTTCTAGGTATACAATTAATTAAAAGCCTCGAGCCTGTCTAACATCTCCCCTTTGTCTGAAACCCTCTGAAGTCTTCATGTTGCAATGTCTGAGCCTTTGGCTCTCTCTGGTCTGGCTTGTTCCCATAGCTGCTGATTCCTTTCATGATGAGATCATTCCTTGATGGTGCCTGAAACATTACACTCACTCGGTGCCTGCCTGATACTTGGCTTTATTTCCTCCTGCCCCTGTATGAATGCTATGCATGGCTCTGTGTCTCTCATTCAGTTTGAAGTTAAAACACTTCTTAAATCTCCATTGAATGAGGTGTACGTGCTCATACTTCATCTTGTTAAAGAAAACAAAATTAGACATTTCTCAAGTCTTGTTAGGAGCATGGTAAAGAAAGCCTTTTTGGACCATTAAGGATAGGACCTCTGTAATGGAATTGCAGCTAGAGAGAGCAATTGGGCAGGACACCCCATCCAACATGGGCAACTGGAAATTTATAGCCAAGCACCAGAATAGAGGTTAGTGTGTTGAAAATTACCAAAAGATAAAAATCAAAAGTAAGGGATGGTCTGGTTGAAATGACCTAACAGGTTTATTGCTGATGATCAGATGTCATGTGTGCTTGTGTATGTGTGTGTGTGTTTGTGTGTGTGTGGAACACGAAGACAAAGAATTTGATCAGATATTGAGGGTGAGCAAATATCAAAAGGACATCCTGACAAGACTGACTTAAGAGGGCTGGGAAGGTGGCTCAGTGGTAGAGTGCTTGCCTTGCCTGCATGAGGCCCTGAGTTCCATTCCTTAGTACCACATAAGCAGAAAAAAGCCAGAAGTGGCACTGTGGCTCAAGTGGTAGAGTGTTAGCCTTTTGCTGAAAAGCTGAGGGACAGCACCCAGGCCCAGAGTTCAGGCCCCACGACTCATCAAAAAAAAAAAAAAAGACTGACTTAACAGGATTCTGACTAAAACTGCAACTGTGTGGTTATACTAGGGCTTTAACTCAGGGCCTGGGAGAAGATTCTGGCCCCTGACTCAAGTTTGGTCAAACAAAAAATGACTTTGTCAATCCTTGTATTTCCCATTGAGTACACGATGTTGGTATATAATAGCTGATAAAGAAATGTTTATCTGATCATAAGAATAACACTGATAAAAATTATGTAGTTGCTAGGCCAACCACATAAGTGTATGTATCTGTATCTAAATGACATAGACACATACATAGATAAGGAGGAAAGATATTAAATAGTGTACCTAGTTACTATCTCTAAGCAACAAACTAGCACTAATTTTGTGGCTTTAAACAAAACATTTATTATCTCATGGTTTCTATGTATAGGTGACAAGTCCAAATGGGTTGAGTTTTCTTGTCCACAGTTTGATGTTGAATTTAAGGCTGAAATCAAGCTGGTCCGTGGACTGACTTGCCATTTGTGGGCTTGGTGAAATTGGGATCCGTTTCTTTTTTTTTTTTTGACTACTTGTTTATTCTTTATGGTTGTAGAATTTGTGGCAGCTTGCTTCTTCAAAACCAACAATGGAGAGATAATCTCTACTCATTCAAGTCTTGCCTCAAAGATGGATTAGGCCCTCTTTCAAAAATATACATAACTGGGCCAAACCCATCTTGGTTACTCTTCCCTTTGCTTAATTCAAGGTAAACTGATTGTTAACCTTGACTTTGATTGTGCCTGTAGAATATTTTCATCTCTATGCATAACCTCCCATCATCCTGGGAATGAGAGCCCATCACATTTGCAGTATTCTGGCTAGTAGCAAATTTAGAAAGAGAGGAGATTATGCAGACCAGGGGACAGGAATCTGAAGCACCTGTGTCTGAATTCTGCCAATCCCATGCACATTTGTAAAAGGGATTTGTGATTGTAAGTAAGAAATGTGAGGATGGAAATACAAAGAAAGGCTATGTTAGAAAGTATCTTCGGTAGCCTTCTAGGAAATGTTATGTGTATCATTTCTAGAGTCAACAATTGTTAAGCAAGTCTATTGAGAGGAACAATTCTCAGTAGTGGAAAGATGAAAGACTAGGAAAGTTGGAAGATTTTTGTCTACAGGGGAACAAAGTAGTGTTCAAAGAGGATGTTGGAGGGTGTGGAAGAATTGAAACTAAAACTATTGCTAATTACTAAAGCAGAGAATGCTTTACCATTTGAGCCACTTCTCATTTGCCATTTTTGCTGGTTAATTAGAGATAACAGTCTTATGGATTTTTCTGGCTATGTTGGCTGTGAACTGTGATCCCCAGATCTCAGCATCCTGAGTAATTAGGATTATAGATATGAATCACCAGCATCCATCTCATGCTATCATTTCCAATCTATAAATTACTGTTTCTGGAAGTCTGTAAGTCATTCTGTCATGTTTCTATCTTGAAATGAGAAAAAAGTTTAAATGAACCTAGATTCAACCAAAATTACTAATTGTAACAACCTTTCAAATGTTTCACCACAAAAATATTTAATATAAATATTAAATAAAATATATAAAGATATTAAAAATTGTCTAGTGTTAATAGAAACTTCCAGATTAATGGATTTGTAGTTTTGTTCAAAGTGCTAGTTTGGACAAAAAATATGGGACATTGTTTAATTCAGTAAAATCTGTATGTATCTACTTATGCTCTTTCACCATTTAGTATTGTGGAAATAACAGTCTACAATATGCATCCAAATAAAATTGAAGAAGTCTGAAAGTGGATGTCCAATTTTCTACTCTTCTAGAGAACCTTAGCTTGGCTTTATGAACACCCTTTGTTAATGAGACATCTCAGCGTTAATCCTGTTCTCTTTGTTAAGATGAAATCTACCTCCAAATCTACTTCTATTTGTCTATGGACTGTTTCACCCCAAATTATATACTGCCAGGTCCTCCTAAATCTTTAATGCCTTTCAAAGCTAAATTATTTTTATTCAATTGTCATCACAAATACATAAAATTTAACTATCAAGAGTTTCAGTTAGTTGTTCCTTCTGATTTTTCTTCCACATTTTTAAATAGTATGTTTGTATTATTTTTGTAAGTATTTTATTGCAAAAATACCGTACAGAGGGGTTACATGAGCAAGGTACATTTCCTATTGAGCAGCGTTGCTTCCTCCTTTGTTTTTCCCCTACCACCCCTTCCACAACTACCCTCCCCCTGCCCAGTTGTTCTGTATTATTTCATGTCTTGGTGTCATAACATTGACTACATTGACTACATTAAAACTATTAGTATACATTTTAGACTTCATTTTCCAAATATTGCCAAGGTTAACTTCTAAATATTTTTGTTGAAGAAATCTCTGCTAATAAATACATATATATACACATTTATGTATATCATAGATTTCATTTCTCAACATATTAATAATAGGACTTTTAAAATTAGTTTTCTGTTTTGTACATTGTGTGTCTCTTCTTTGATTTTCCTTTCTTCACTTCCTATTTATGATATCTATGGTGTTCATATTTGCCTTAAAATCTATCCTACAATGTCTAGTGTATTGGGGCTTCTTATTGTCATTTAGAGTCAGGAGAGGATAAACTGGAAGAAAATGAGGGAGGGGGTGACATTGTTCAGAAAAATGTAGTCATTTATAGTAAAATTCTGACAACCAATGAAAGGTCCATACGTATCAAAGGGTTTCCTTTTTAATTATTTGGAGAATTCATGATAGGTTATGTAGGTGGCGATTTTCCATGATGTCAAAGGCCTGTCCTAGAAACTGTGAGCAGCATAGATCTTTTCTCTTACTTTATTCAGTTTCTCAGGCCTGAGTCAGTTCCTTGATTGAGTATTTCGTGTGTAGGCAAGTAGGGTAGGTAGGGAGGGAGCTGTCTTAAAAACAAGGAGGTGAAATGAACCATGAAATGGAAACAAGAGGTGTTTTACTTCTTTGATTTTGTTTTCTTTTTGTCTTGTTAGTTCATTTATCTGTCTTTGGAGACACAGAAATGGAGGGATAAAGGGTGAACAAATGCAGCAGCAGTAATACTCACTAGAAATGGAAAATGAACTATACAACTTGTGGGTGGGGTTGGTAGGGGAAAAACTGGGAGAGAGGGAGGGGAGGGGTGACAGTGTCCAAAAAGAAATGTGCTCTTTATCTGACTTAAACTGTAACCCCTCTGTACATCATCCTTAATGATAATAAATTTTTTCTTTAAAAAATACTGAGGAGGTACTATGTCGGGTAGGTATCAGGTAGGTGGATTAGTCGCAGGGGTCAGTATGTACACTTACACAATCCCACGGTTTTCCTTATGACTCACACCTGAGTCACAGTTCGAATCTTACCAAGTCAGATTCCAAATCCCTCAGTCAGATTCTCTGTGATTGTTTGTTTCTGGGGTTTAGCCTCAGTGGAAAAGATACCTGTGCTATTTGGTTGATTTTCTACAAGTAATCAGTCCACATGTTTGATAGATGCTTTCAAAACAGATGATGCCTCCACATCTGAGTTCCGGGGCTCTCCAAGAAAGCGCCTTGTTGACTGCTGGCTGCTGCTTCTCCACTCACTTGATTTTCCACAGTCCCTGTCTGCTACCCGTAACCATCCATCAATGTGTGTTGTGTCTTCTAGGACTTGTTGAGAACTTCCTCTCTGATACTGTCTTTTTCCCATCTTTTGTCACAGTGAATTTATACAGCCTTTTAGTCCTTTTAGTGAGATTTTTGAAAGAAAACCAGGCCCAAAGAAACATAGGTCCCATGGTTTCCCTTATTTGCAATATCTAGTATAGGTATGAGTCAAGCGGAAAAGGTCAGATAATGTGATGTTAGGAAAACGAACCCTTAAATATGTATTTTAATGTTTTTGTTTCTTTCATGCATGTGTTTCTAACGCATTTATAAGATTATTTCTTTGTTGCTTTGTATGTCCCTCCCCCACAGTGTAACCCCCGCTTTCACTATATTTGATGTCAGTATAACATGTGGAGGAGATAGGGACAAACAAGTCGTTTAAGGATTCAGGTGGACCTGTTGCAACAATGAGAAGTACAAAATGTCATGTCAAAACCAGCTTTACAATGTCGGTGTATGTGGGGGGGGTATGATTGGGTGGGGGGAAGGGGGGAGGCTGGGAAGGGAGGTGAAGGGTAAACAAAGGAGGAGGCTGCAATGCTTGGTAAGAAATGTATGCATTATCCTGCCCATGTAATTGTAACCCCTCTGTACAGTATGTTCTCAAATAAAATAAAATAAAATTTAAAAAAAAAAAAAAGAAAGAAACACAGATCAAAGCTTGTGTTTGACGCCTAGTGTTTAATAAGAAATTGCCACAAGATTTTCCTAAGCTTTAGTGTGTGGTTAGGGAATGTGATCCTTATCTCAGTACTGTTTTTGGCTTCATGAAACCCAACATAGACAGGCCTTGCCTTAAACAAACATTGCTTTAATTAATCGAAAGGAAAAATATGATCTTGTAAGACAAAAACAAAAGCAAAAATGTATTAAGAGATGGCTCATATGGATGTCTAAATTATTCTGCTACTCAAGAGTATGGACTCTGGGTTAGCCACGTGGGCTACTCCTGGGAACTTGCTGGAAATGTAGATTATCTCTCCCTCCTCTGATTTAATGAAACAGAATCAATATTTTAATCAGATTCTCAGGTGATTTCTAGAATTGACTGTAAGGAAAGGCTTGGGTTAAAAGCAACATGAATCTCTAATCCAACAGGTCAATGAACAGCAATTTCAGCATTCAAGGTTGAGATGATAAACACCATGCATCGTTCATTGTAAGAAACTTGAAAGTAGGTTATTTTTTAACATAGACTCCTTTTTCCTTAACTCCTTTTTCTCTTAACTCTAATTCTGTAGGTGTGCAAGTAGGCATGGGTATCTGTTTTTAAAGATGCTCAGGTACTCATCAGTGAAGTTTGAGCTTAATGTGAAAGAATGTCAACCTTCTTCATTATAAGGTCTCTCTATTTCCCATCTGCTACCCATCTTCCTTTCTCTCCCCAGGAACTGTGACTGCAGTTTTACCATCTCGGCCCCCAAATCACAAACATGCTTAAAACTTTCCCTTCAGGTGTCAGTATAACAATCAGGACCCAGAACAGCCTCCACATTTCTATTTTTCTAATTTATAGCATGCCTCATGCTGTGCTTTTTGTTTGCTTTGAATGTCATGTTCTGACACTGACTTTGGCCTGTGTCAGATCTGGGATTCTGAATCAGGAGCTTGGGCTTGTAGAGGAAGAGTTTCAGGGGTATCAACGAACACAACAGTGCCAAAAAAAATCATGTAGCAAGAGTTCCTTTGTGGTAAAATTACAAATTAGACGCACAAGAGTCTATCCCATCAAGGTTTGTAGGCCAAGAATGACAACACAGGAGTGAAATTGTGGGACAAACTTCAGAGAGAAGAGGAAGGATTGGCAAACCAGGTGATCACAGTTGTGTGGGACCAGGAAGTGGGCAGGAAGTTTCATTAACCTCTATTGAGAAAGCAGGATGAAGTTGAAGATGTTATACCAGCTTTCCTAGCATCTTGATGAACAGTTTTAACTGAGAAGCCGATTGAGATGTCTTTTCTTATTGACAAACTGTGAAAGGTTCTAGTACTGGCAAAAGTGAAAAGACACAGCATGTAAACGAAGCGAAAAGACATAGCCTGGCCAGCTGGAAAAGGAACAGAGCAAACTTGCTAATTAGTCTAGAGGAAGCCAATGGCTCACATTTGTATGGGCTGCTAATTGCTAAAGTTGCAGCTTGTTCTACCGGCAAAAATAAATGCAAGGCAACTTCTTGAATGTACTTTAGAGTGATCTTTGGGATATAAGTTTCCTCAACTAAAAAAAAAAATATTCTGTAGTCCTTACACTTAAAACATAGACAGCTATTAACAAAAATCTATTCTGGAAGTCAACATTTTTCTTAGACTGCTAAGAAGTCACAGAATATAAAGTACTGTTGTTTAGGAATTTATACCAAAGATTTTAAAAAAAACTTTCTACCTGGGCTGGGAAGGTGGCTCAGTGGTAGAGCACTTGCCTTGCATGCCTGAGGCCCTGAGTTCGATTCCTCAGCACCACATAAGCAAAAAGAAAAAAAGCCGGAAGTGGCGCTGTGGCTCAAGTGGTAGAGTGCTAGCCTTGAGCTGAAGAGCTAAGGGACAGTGCCCAGGCCCAGGGTTCAGGCCCACGACCGGACCTAAAAAAAAAAAAAAAAAAAAAAATTCTACCTCTATTTGAATACCATTGCTCAAGCCCATTTTTAAACATTCCCCAATAAATAAGCTGGATCCATTATTATTATTATTATTTTGCTTTTGGTACTAGGACTTGAACTCAGGGCCTTATGTGGCTTGACAGTTTTGTTCCAGACTTGAGCTCTAACCACTTGAGCCACACCTCTACTTTGTTATTTAGGGTGGTTAATTGGAGATAAGAGTTCCTGGTCTTCTCTGTGTGGGCTAGCTTTGAATGGTGATCCTTATATTTCAGCCTCCTGAGATGGTAGAATTATAAGCATGAACTTAGCTATAGACTTATTTTTTAAAATATGCATTATTCCAAGTGTGGAGATTTTCCCCTAAAAACGTTCTTTTAACACAGTTATGTCTGTGAAAAGAGAATATCCTGAAAGTTTTTACCTCAACTTTTCATGCAGATGTAACACTTGGCCGGGGTGGTGTGGGGGCAGAAAATATATTTAGAAAAGATGAGTGGATGAATGGATGCACAAAGGCCATGTGTAGTAGTTCACATTTTGAAGGCTCATAAAAGACCACTAGGCCCCTTCCATTCTACAAGGGAAACTGAGGCAGAGAAGAAAGGTGATTTCTTGGGCTTCATAACTGGTTAAAGGCAGAGCCAGCCCTGAGACCCATTTCTTCTGTCAATCAGTCCCACACTCTTTTCATTCTAAGCTTAATTTCATTCCACTTAAGAATGAATTACTTCTTTGGGGCTGATTCTGACTTGAGTCACATTAAATCAGCAAAGCTTGGCTTTGTTAAATGCTCAAATGCATAATGACAAAAATAAAACATCTTTTAAAACAAACCTACAGAAAAGCCAAAGTCATTTGTGTGTTTGCTTTTATTCAGGAGTGATGTTTTCAAAGGCAAAGAAAAAAATTGTGGAAAGTTTGTGCCATGGACTTAATTGGAAAGTCTGAATGTCAGAGTCAAATCAAAAAAAAAAAAAAAAAAGGCAACCCAGCCCTTAGGAACTGCAACTGCATCAAAGGAAGCAAACAGATATTCTTCTGTAGCAAATCAATAGCAGTTCATGGCTCTTCAGATTTATTTATCTCTTGCAATGGTAACTGAAACCCCTAATTAGACTCACAGTGTACTTAGATATTGCATCGTAATTATCTGTGGCACAGCAAAGTTGATAAAGATGTGACAAAGTAGATGAATATTTAAACCCTACAATACCACTAATGACTCAGAGACCAGGTAACATTTCTTCACTGGTGAAATTTATTCAGAAGTAGCTGTGAATTGTTTGTCTTCTTAATTAAAGGTTCAGTTGCTTTTACCAAAGGGTTGTTAATAATAATAATGGGGCAGTCACTTACCAAATGTGTGATCCTGCTTATGTTATTTATTATTCTGAGCCTTGAGTTTCTCATTTGTACAGATAGGTTTATAATGACATCGACCACATGGGGTTGTTGTAAGGATTAAATGAGAGCATGCAGGTGAGGGTTTGCATAGTGTACTCACATCAAAAGCCCTCAATAAATGTTAACTATTATTACTCTTGTCAGCCACTCCAGGGGAGCTATTTTGTAAGGAACCATACTTCCATTGCTGCTGCACTGAAGCCTTGGTGAATCATTGTTTTTCCACAGGTCTACTATATAATTTGTGGATATTTCCACACTTAAGAACCTTCCCCAAGGGAACAATGACATTTAGTTAAAATGAAAGTTCCCTCTTCATTTGCGTTCAGAACATTTGGTTCCAATCCCAGGTTCACAAGTGCAATTTGTGCTGTTGATTCTAGGCTTTGCAGAAAGGTAAGGCTCATTAATTGGATCAATTTCAGTAAGCTTACAGTCTATTGCATTTCCTCAAGTAATTCACTGTTTCCTAAAATTGAGGCAATCCTAGACTTAATTTGAGGTTCTGTGAGAGTCCAATGATATTGTACCCCCCAAAAAAAGAAAAAAAAGCTCATTGGCCAGCCACTTGCTATTGAGTGAACATTGGTTATTGATATTGGTTATTGATATTCTTCAAAGGTCTATATTGGGTTTCTTTTCCATGGCTTACTGGAAAGCCATCTGTTCTCTGATAACCTTCCTGATTTCTCCTACCTCCAGCTGGATGTCAGCTCTCTTCTTTCTCTCTCACTTCACATTTGTTGGTCCAACATGGTCTCTAAAGAACAAACTGCTTCTCAGAACAGCAATTGGCATGCATTTCATTCCTTACTATGCCTTCAGAAGGAAATGTCTATACCTATCTGCCTTCACTGAGGCTCATAGTCCATGACAAAGTACCTTGCCTGTAGGAAGTACTCAACAGATGGTTGGTTGGTGAATAAGCATGCCGTTATGAATTCACAGGCAACACTCAAGCCTGTGAGTGCTGTAGAAATAAAAACAAGTCCTCAATTGCAATTTTAAGCCTACAGCAAGATGATCAAGTTTTGTTGTTTTAGGATTAGACATTAACTCATCTTTCATTCATCTCATTATTCAATAAATAAATGTATCTGAAGCATCTCAGAGGAACTAGATATGAAAATAGGTGCTAGGAACTTCTCCACCTAATGAAATAAATAGTTCCCTTCTATGAAGCTTGCAGTTTGTAAGTAATAACAAATAGGAAGATAAGCATTCCCAAACTTATATTTGCAGACTAAACACTTAGATTTTTTTATTAAAAGAGATCAATAAAGAATTCTTAACAGCTTTTTCTATACATTATTAATTCCAACAATGTGGTTACTATTCATTACTGAGATTTAATTTGGCTACTGAGAATAGGTCAGGCAAATCAATTTTTTCTGGTGAAAAAAATCCTAATTTTCATAACCACAAGTAATTGGGCATGACCTACTCAGTTTCAAATAAATATACCAAAGTACACTGATCTACTTGAATTGATAATGAGTTTTGAGTAGCATAGTTATGTGATTTTCACTTTACTTTTTTTCACTTATTAAAATTTTATGGGGCATGAATATCCTCTGAAGAGGATATTTCCATATAAAAAGGCAAAATGAGTTAATGAAATTCCCGGACATGCATTTTATTTGAAGACTCATAAGCAAGTCTGCATAGCTATTGGGCCTGACAATATGATACAAACTGGATTTCTTAGTTATTGTATGGGTAAAAGTAGTTTTGAGTGAAAGAAAAATTCTTCAATTAGGCAACGCTACAGCAGCCACTAAAGTGTCCCATTTGATTTTATTCTTGTTTTTCAATTCACTAGTAAAACTCGAACATTTATGTAGCATACAAGGTGGATGTTTTGAAATATGTGTACATCCTGGAAGGACCAAATCAAACTAGTTTGCATGTATTATTTCAAATTTTATCTTTTCTGTGGTGAACATATTCAAATTTACTCTCAGGACATACATGGTTAATAACTGTAATCAGCATGGTGTCCAATGGACTCTTGAACCTATTTGTCCTAAAGTGCTGGATCGCTTGGCTAGTATAGCCTTAATTTCACATCCTCAACACCCTCTTCCAGTCCCCAGAAACTCCCTTTCTACTCTTGTTAAATTTCACATGTAAGTGATATCATATGATATCTGTCTTCCAAAACCTGCTATTTTAGTTAATATAATTTCCTCTAACTTTATTCATCTTTTTATAAAACACAGGATTCCTTTCTGTGTTAGGGATACAGAGTATCTCTCCTCTCTTCTCTCTTCCCTTTCCCTTCCTCCCCTCCCCTCTCCTATCTCCCCCTTCCTTCTGCCCTTCTTCCTCCCCCTTCTTCCCTTTTCTCCTCTCTCCTCCTCCCACATTTGCCTTATCCATTTTTCTATCATTAGACACTAGGTTTGAGTCTTCTTAGACATTGTGAATAATGATGACGTGAACTCAGGAGTTCAGATGTCCATTTGGCTCACTGACTTCATTTCCATTGGATAATTACCCAGTAAAGGAGTCACTGAACCATATTGTAGTTGTATTTTTAAGATTTCTTTTGAGCAACTTCCACATTTGTAGTGGCCATACTAATTTACACACTTGCCAAATGACCTGTCAATTTCATCTCACCAGTAAGTAGCTTTTGTCTTTTAGTGTCAAAAAAGGAATTGCCTTCTAACAAGTGTGAGGTGCTAGCTCATTGTGGGTTTTTTTTCACTTTTTTTTTTATTGTGGTTTTGATTTGAATTTCCCTCCTATTAGTGGTATTAACCTCCTCCCACCCACACCCACCCCATATACCTGTATGTGTTTTTTTGTTTATTTTTGCAGAAATGTCTTTTTAAATCTTCTGCCTATTTTTTCAATTGGACTATTTGCTTTCTTGTTGTTGAGTTGTTTGAATTTTTTTTTACCTAGTGTGGATATTAATCCCTTAGGGTAGAATGTCACATTTTAGAGAGGATGGAAGGAACCTCTCAGGCTGTGTACCCCACAGAGACCCCAGTCCCTGTCGAATCTCACCCGGCCTCTCTACACCGCTACTGCTTCTCTGTGACTTGAAGACTGCTTAAGAACAGTGGATAAGACTTGAACTGCCTTTTGTCCCTTTTTCCCTTTGTTTTGGTGCTGATCCAGGAGGTGTGAACTCAGGGCCTGGGTGATGTCCCTGGGCTTCTTTCTGTTCAAAGCTAGTGCTCTACCACTGGAGCCCCAGCACCACTCCCTGCTTTTCAGTAGTTTAGTGGAGATAAGAATCTCATGGACTTTGCTGTCCAGAGTTGCCTTCAAACTGCGATCCTCAGATCTCAGCCTTTTGAGTGGCTGGGATGATAGGTGTGAGCCACAGGTGCCAGGCTTATATGGCACTTTTTTTCACATTAGGTTAGGGGATTTATAGACAGAACACCTCCAAACTGTTTTTTCTTTGATATCTGCTAGGGACATAGTAGAAATGTTGTTGACACTCTCAAATGGGGTCACATGATGTTACCTAGTTACAATGTCCTGGGCGTTGTGAGGGTCAGTCAGGAAGAGCTTCCCATTCCTAGGCCTGAAGAGAAGAAAGGGATGAACTTCATGCTTTTTATTACTGTGACAAAATACCTGAAGCTGCCTATTGTTTTAAAAAAGATGTTTGTTTTTTCGTCTCCTGTTCTGGAGGTGCATGGTATAGGGGACTCTTCTTCCTGCTGACCGAGTACTGAGGTGACACAGTGCATGATATAACAAGAGATGGGAGCATGCCTATGAATGTCTCTTGTGATTGCCTCTCCCTGTTACTACTAAGACTCAATGACAAGGGCTCCACCATTACGACTTAAATGAATCCTGATCACTTCCTGAAGGTCCCATTTCTAAAAACCATAGTTTATATACCTCACAGTAGTAATTAAGCTACAACACACAAAGTCTGGAGGGTCACTCAAATTATAGTCCCACTATAAAACGGCAGGCTGTTGTAGGACAGAGAGCTGTCCTAACTGGGAGATGATTGTCTGGTAGGAGCTGCAGACTTTCATGGAGAAAGGAAGCCTTTGCAACTTGGGACCTGTGAGGAGAAAGCTAGAAGAATTGATGTCCAATCCATGCCTTCCATTGGGTGCAAGCCAGCAACCTGTGATTCTCAGAGAACAGAGTTGGAAAATCATTACAGGGCCAAATGATATTTAACACTTGTGTATATTAAGGGACATCACTACGATATACTCATGGTGCATAGACTCACAAGCAAAAAGCTCTTGCTCCTCTATAGAAGGTTGATAGGCATTACTAATTTAATAGTCACCAGTCTCACTATTTTTCCTATGATGAAACAAGAAGATGGTAAGGTCAATGTGTTCATAGGCATCTTCCTTACTCCAGCTCAAGGGCCTGATTTCTCCTCCCTCCAACTTTTCTACAGAAGAGTGATTACTATTGGAACACAGAACAAAGTTGTTGTTCTTAACAAGAGGGTGGGAGAGCAAATGAGTACGTTGGGGAGGAACCAAAAATGCACAGGTGGGCAGTGGGGCAGGGGTTTGGCAGCAAATTTAAGAGGTAAGGATATGAGGACAGTAAGGGTAAGGTAAGAAGACAGCACATAAAAATGGAATTCCTGTAGATTGTGCAGTAGACTGCTTTCAGTGTTTCTCAAGAAACTGGGTGCAGAATGCTCTGGCTTTGTCAGTTTCTGTGGTCTATCAGATTGCATTTTTGTGTTTGTATGACATTCTGGGGCTTGAACTCAGGGCCTGGACACTGTTCCTGAGCTTTTTTTGTTGTTGTTGTTCCAGGCTACCACTGTACCACTTGAGCCACAACTCCACTTCTGGAATTCTGTTTTTTGAGGGTTTTTTTTTTTTTTTGAGTAGTATATTGGAGATAAGAATCTCATGGGATTTATTTCCTGGGCTGACTTTGAACTATGATCCTCAGATCTCAGCCTTCAGAGTAGCTAAAATTATAGGCATGAGCCACTGGTGCCCCTGCTTTAGATTGCATTTTGTGACAAAAGTCACAAAAGTTATGATCTCTACATTGGTTGGTGTTGCATTTACTCCCATTCATGTAACTGAGAATTAAAGAATAAGTGCCTTACCTAAGATCCTACGTGCAAAACTTTCAGAGTTGTTGTTCCAGCTCAGGCTTATTGACTCAAGATCCATAATTTCACTTTGGTTTGGCTGAAGTCACCTCTACTATATTTGTTGAGTGATATAGTTTTCTAGGGCAGGATGTCTTTAAGACATGGTGAGTGTTTAGAATACTTTTTTATCCTGGGGGAGATTAGCCCTTTAGAACCCCTGAGTAAAAAGGAGAGATTAGCAATGGTCAAGTGTCAGTGAGTCATTCACATGAATAGTTCCATGATTAAACCTTGCTGCTTTTGTGTTTTTGTACAATGTCAATGTATCCTTTAAAGAACTGGATTTGCTCATTCTGCCATCCATTTAATCTAATAGAGTTATTTTAAGGCTATTGTACTCCAAATGGTTTCTACTTTCTCTTACCTCCCTGCTGGGGTCCTAGTGTTTCATGTCACCTCTGGTCCATTCTTAATGTCCACTCATTTGAGCCCTTTTATAATCAATGAGCATTTATCAATCAGATGTTTTTACTTTCTAAAAAAGAATTAAACTGAGTTTTTCTTCAAGATGTGGGAGTAAGGATAAACAGTGTTATATGTAGGTGGAAATAACCAATAACAAAATATCTTGTGGTTTTATGATCTTTGTACTTTTTCTATATTCCTGAGCCCATCAGCAACTTATAACTCTTCCAAATTTCTTCTCAAATCAAATGCATTTCCACAGCTGTTTTCCTTTATGGTTTGGATCACTATGTAGTCCGGTTTAGGTATGTAAACACCATCTACCTATCCAATTCAAATCTGTGGCTCCTAACTTTCCTACTAATTTTCAGGATTGAAGACTATTTTCTTTTTTTGCCTTGTTCTTATGATGACAGAATTGACTTGAGTCAGGCTTACATTATTCTAAACCAAAATGGATTGTATTTGTTCTGTTTAATCTAAGACAATTTGACAAACCCTTTTGCACCTAGTAGATCTGTTGAGGGAAAGTTAAAACCAAATAGTCATGACTGAATGCTAGCTCAGCCACTAACCAGCAGTCTGGTTTTGGACAAGTCACTGAAATTCTCTGGATCTCAGTTTTCTTATCCCCTTGGGTAGGACAGAAATTTCATGGAGTGGCTTGGAAGGTTAAAGAAATCAACATTTAGAAGAATATATGCCGCACAGCAAGCTTTGTGTTATGGCTGACCCTCTACTTGCTAGGTCTATGAACTTGATCAGGTTGACTTTTATGAATAAAAATTTTCATGTTCATGATTCAAGGATAATGGTAGATTGTTTTAGAGGTCATACAAGGGGCATAACATGCAGTTATAGGTAAAACATATAAATTATATATATGAAAGATTCCTGGCTTGCGTTGGAATCATGAAAAGCATTTATCAAGTGTGGCTGTTACTTTTAGGAAAAATGATTGCTCGTAAAACAAAAGCAAAAGAAAACAGATAAAAGCGTTTCTTATTTGTACAAGGAGTATTGATTGAAGAGTCTTAGATTAAAATCTTCAAATGATGATACATGAAACATTCAAGCAGCTTTGAAATGACTTACACCACCAAACTAATTGTACTTAACGCATAATTATTGATTTGTTCTCTTATTAAAACAATTATTTCAAAATCAGTAACACTTTTTAACATATTTTTATTTAATTTATTTTTAAACTGCACAGTGACATTTATTGTTCAGCCTGGAAAAACATCCCTTTTAAATTTCACACAGCAAGGAAAGTTAAAAACTTCACCCATCAAATAAATGATAATGTAAACAAAAACTTGCTAAAGAAACCTCATCACAACAACATTTTAGGGCCTGATCACTTTAAGTCCATGGGATCATTAATGAATATTAACCAAGTGTCTATTTTATAATCTGCAAGTCTTTTTTATCCTACCATATCTTATCCTTACCATATTTCCTTGACCCAAGTGATACATTTAGAAAAGAAATCATTATTTTTTTTCTTTTGCTGTAACAGGTAGACACTGATTTCTTGTTGTGATCAGGAAAGATGGAATGACTGCTGCTCTTCTCTCGCTGCTATCCACAGTTTTCAATGCTTGAATAACTCTTACTTTGACCACTCTACATGGAATTGTAATAAGAACCCAACTAAGTATATTTCTAAATTTCTATGATGTTATTGACAAAAGCAGGTGAGATCATGATATATTGATGCAAATTATTGTGCTTACTTGGCATAATTCTACTGATGAGAGGGCAAAGAATATAACATCTTGAAAAGTAGAGGTGCTACAATACATCCCAGACCATCCACAAATTGAATATAGATTTCTTACATGTGGATTTCTTCTCTTATTAGCTAAAATTGTCACCAGAGATATGAATAAATATTTCAGTCTCAGCAATTTCATCTTAGTTCCAGTATTAGGTTTTACTCATTTACATAAATTTAAAGCAGGAACAAAGGAAGAAATATGAGTTTCGACTCCACTGAATCATAGAAGACCCATATGAGACCATCTGTCATCTTCAATGTAGGGGGTCTAAGGTGGTCTTACTTGATAAAATGCAGCTAGTGACACACATCACATTTGGCCATATTTCATTAGCCAAGAATTTACCTCAAGATCCTACTTGGTTGCAAGGGTTGCTGGGAAATGTAGTCTCTGGTTGACATTGCTTTGCTGTAGCAATTTAACCCTATGAAATTAGAGCATAAGTATTTGGTGGACAGTGAGTGATCTCTCTTATATTCTTCTTATTGATATTGATAACTATAGATTAATCCTACCTTTATTTCTCCCCTAACCCTTACAACAGAAGCAAGCAAATGAAAAGAAAATAAAAACACTGGATTGTATGTGTTCATTTAGAATAAGAATCTTCTCTTATTCTTTGTTGTACCTCTGTTCCTTCTCTAATATGAGTTTAACTCATATTAGAGAATAAGCAACTACCCAGGAGTGATCAAAGAAACATCTCTTTTGTCTTCCCCCTTTCCCTCCTGTTTTTGGTTCTCTCTGTCCTTCCTTTTTCTCTTCCTTTTCTTCTGACTCCAGATGCTTTCAAAGGGTTTATTTTTAGCTAATCGCTGTGATAAATGAAGGAAGAATCAAGCCCAAATTTAAGCTCATAAAAAGGCACAACAAAAGTAAAACACAAGTCATGGCTATAAAGTATTAACAAACATTTCAACGTTTCATTTCATTAAAAAGGTTTAACAGTCCTAAAAAGGGCTTAAGCAATCATTCTGAGTTTATCTGGCAGCCATGCATATAAGCCTGTCTAGAAGGTTGACATTTAGCTTCATCCTTGCTTCAGGGGTCACCCTATGCCTTTGATACCTCACCTTGACAAAATGCAGTCTTCAGGATCCAGACTGGGGGATGCAGCATTGGAGAACCTCTTCCTGTTCTGTAGTCCTCTGCAGAGAGTTATACTATCAGCTCAATTCTGTGTCACAGTGAACTGAGCGCTGGGGTGGCAGGGATGTCTGGCTTTCTTTTCTTTTCCATGGAGTTTCAAAGAGTATGTCTGTAAGATGCCTTCACATCTTTCCAAACTCCATATGCTTCATCCTACTTGCAGCTCAACTATGATCTTTCTGATGGTGATAGTGATGATAGCAGAACCAAGCACTTATTCAGCACTAGAAATCACGTGCAGGACATTATTCCAGTCCAACTGTAGACACCATTTTTCTCATCCTGAACCTCATCCTTGTTAGGTTCTTTGGGGATCTGGAAAATTGTGCTCAGTTAGATTTGCTAACTTATCTCAGGTCAGAAATCTTAGGAAGGAGCAGAGCCAGAATGAACACACAGATTTGCCTAAAAACAAAGCACATGGAAAAAACTAGTTAAGCTGTGTATTATTTGTTTAGGCTATTAAGGAAGATGTTTATTATTATTGTTGTTGTTGTTGTTGTTATTGTCATTGGGCTTGAACTCAGGGCCTGGGCGCTGTCCTTGAGATCTTTTGCTCAAGTCTAGCACTCTACCACTTTGAGCCACAGCTCCACTTCCAGTTTTTTGGAGATGAAAATCTCACAGTGGCTCACACCTGTAATCTTAGCTACTCAGGAGTTTGAGATCTGAGGATCCCAGTTCAAAACCAACCCTGGGCAGGAATGTCCATGAGACTCATCTCCAATTAATCACCAGAAAACTGGAAGTAGCACTGTGGCTCAAGTGGTAGACTGCTCACCTTGAGTTGAAGAACTCAGGGACAGTCCTCAGGCCCCAGAGTTCAAGACCCATGACCGACCAAAAAAAAAAAAAAAAAAGGAATCTCACAGACTTTCCTGCCTGGACTGGCTTCAAACTGCAATCCTTAGATCTCAGCTTCCTGAGTAAGATCAAATAGGTGTGAGCCACCAGTGCCCAGCATCTGAACATGTTTTAAACTTCTAGCCTTTACTTATCCTAGAAAGGCAAAAAGTAAAAAGATGTCCTTAACAAAGAGCTTTCTATTGATTCAGAAACCTTGGGTGTGGATGGCAAGTTCAGGGTTATGTCATACTAGTACATTCTCAGGGGAAGTTGGGGCAGTATCTTACTATGATGACTTTGAGCTCTTCTGTTAGGGACTCAGATCTGTACCTGCAGAGCCTGAATGTTCTTCCTGCTCTCTCTCTCTCTCTGGCTTTCTGGGAGAGAGGACCCCTGGCCTGCTTTCCTTGTGATATTAGCTGTGTATTGTCTGACTACCATGTGTTGATATTCGGGAGTGACAGACCTGGTTAAAGCAGTCAATAAGCACTGAAAAAGAAGCTTCTAAGAGCCAGTTATGCACTGACATTTCATTTCAGAAAGAGCAGTTCTAATATCCAACTGCTACATTATAGTTCCTCATTACACTGTATTTTAGGCCTTCAGGCTAAATTAGGGAATATTGGGAGAGTATGTTTCACAAAATGGTAGGTGCCAGGGGTTCTAGGTCCTCAAAAGTAATTTTTCTGGAGACAGATAACAATTACAAGAATCAGTTCTAAGTTGACAGCAAAGCAATTGAATTCTAACGATCTAATATCAGATTTGGAACTAGTCATGCTTCCTGCCTTTAGGTTAACCTTTAGATTATTTAGTGGCTATGGTCTTGGGCATGATATTAAACAGTTTGTTACTAGATGATGAATAGAATTCTGATTTTGTGTACTTTAGAGTAACAAACTTTCAAAACAACATTTTTCCTATTTCTAGGGGATAAGATAATAATTTTTTTCTTCTTTAAATATATACAGAATTCCTAATAATATTTTTTCTCTCTCTCTAGAGCATGCTTCCTTCCTAACTCACATCTGTTTTACTTCAGTAGTCTTTACTGGAATTCACAGCATCTATGTTTACTTATCTTGGATTTCTTCTTTTTTTGTGAAGAAAACTTAAGCATCATCGGAAGTGGCGCTGTAGCTCAAGCAGTAGAGAGGTTGCCTTGAGCTGAAGAGCACAGGGATAGCACTCAGGCCCAGAGTTCAAGCCTCATGACTGACCAAAAAAAAAAAATACCCCGATAAAACTTAAGCATCATGATTGGATTTAAGATATATATTGTAACTCTACAATAGGGCATAAAAAAGTACCTGGCAGAATTATAGATAAAGATGTCAAGTATCATCGGTAGCATTTACAGTCTAGTTGTGATCTGATTTGCACACACACACACACACACACACACACACGATCTGTAATAGATAATGTTCAAGACAATATATCTGCCTGTTTGTACATGTATGGCCCAGACAAGTCCCTTAATTTTTCAACATCTTTCTTATCTTCAAGACAGGAAGATAACTTATTTCATAAGTTTTTTTTAGTTATGTCAGATTAAATCACATCTATGAAAATACACTGAAAAAAGTCTGAAAAGTTAAATTTTATTATCCACATCATGTATGGAGATGCAGCAAGATGAATATTTGCACTTGCAGCATCTGATTTTCACAAAACCAATTTCATTTTTTTATGAAATTTAATGTGACAAGTTAAAAAATGTGTTTAAAGGGGAAGGATAAAAAGATTCACATCCTGTAAATCTTTTCCAATTTTATTATCCATTTCTTCACTGGAAAAGTGTCTGGATGCATTTTCCTAAGCGATTCTCCTCTGTTGGTGGCTGTAAGGCTGGTGAGAACAGGTGGCTTCTAAGAAGCACTGGGCTTGGTTTGTTTTTTCAGTTTTCGATCATGTTCTGACTTCCTGTGCACTTGATTGCTTTCCTTCACCAACTGTGTATCCTGACTCCTGACATAATCTGTGCTTAGCGCCTTTGCTGATCCTGGAAGTGGACACCCCTCCACTTTGCTGATCCTGGAAGTGGACACCCCTCCACTTTGCTATTACCATGCAGGAGGTGCGGCCAGCTTTCTCCCTTCTGTGTGCATTCACTTAACTAATGCAGCGTCTGCTAGAAGCTGGGACTTGAGCACCTGGAAAAACCACTGATCCAGAGTGTCACTGGATGTGTGTCATCTATATGTGTATATACATACATCTCATCAAGCATGATGCTATGTGGAAAGATGGTCTTGTGATGTCATCATCGGGAGTGTGCACGTGAGCTCTGAGAAGTGAAGTCTGTGCTATAGGAGATGGAGAGGACATAGACACAAATAGAGAGCATGTGAAGACAGTCAGAGATGAGTGTGATGCAGCGATGCAGCCATAAGCAATGCTAAGAGGTGTTTCTCTTTTATTTTACTTTTTTGTGGGTTTTTCTTCTTTCTTTTCCCCTTTGGTTGCTGTTTTTGATTCCTGTACTCTTTGTCTTGTACGCAGGTTTATCTGATTTGGGGTGGGGAAGGGGAAGCCCAGAAATGGTGGGAGAAAGGGTAAACCAACTCAGCAATGATACTCACCAGACACTATGTTGGAAATGAACTATTCCACTTGAGGGAAAGGAGGCCTGGAGAAAATGAGAGAGGGGATAACACTGTTCAAAAAGAAATGTACTCAATACTTAACTTATATAACTGAAAGCCTCTGTACATCCCATGTACGATAGAAATTTAAAAACAATGAAACATCAGAAAGAGGCAATGATTGGCATGTCCCCTAAAGTCTTCAGCAGGAGTGTGACCATGCTCATAGCCTGGTTCAGGCTGCTAGTATCACAAGAGAACAAATAGTACTGTTTACGTAGTCATTAAGTTCATAGTGATTTATTATGGCAACCCAGAAAATGAATGCCACAAGAAACAGAATGGTTTTGCCCAGCTTAGTTGATGGTTATTCCAGATGATATACTAGGTGAAAGAAGAGTTCTGGCCTTAGTGTTGCTAGGCTAGTAGGAATTTTCTAGAAAATGGAGCCTATGTCTAGTGTTGATTTAATAGCCTGAGGCCAATTTGGAGGCTGTGCCAAATAAGTCTTATAGTTCCTGCTTCATTCCTCTGGCCAATTAGGCAGGGTTGATTCTTCAGAGTTATGATTCTTGCTCCTATTTTACTAGTGAAGTAACTGAAGCATACAGAAACTGAGCTTTATATCTAATCTCGTACTCTAGAAATGGTCAGAGGCGGGACGTGAACTCACATGGAATGATCCTAGTGTCCATGTCTTAGGGAGCCGCTGGTTGGTAGGAAGGTCTGTTATAGCCTTATGGAATATCTGGAATGTGAGTGCTTGCCTACAGTGCTGACAGTAAAACCACAGAGTGCGAAATGAAAATTCCATGCTCCTTTGTGTTGAAGCGGAAGCAATATTTAGCATGGGTTAACTGAATATTCAAGGCAAAATGATTTATTACATTTTTCCACAAATGAACACAGATGGACACCGTTCAAAGCGAGATTCTTACTGAATTTTAATGCCGCCCTCCTGCGGAATACATTTGCAAAATAGATCATAGCATATTCATATTTTCCTGTAGCTTGCCAAGGATGAGCTGATTAAGAGACCTGCTTGTACTTTAAATATTCTTACCATATCGATGCATATTTCAAATGTGTGTCTCCAATAAATATTTGTTGAGTGGATGCGAATGTATACACACAAACATGCATGAGGCAACGTGCAGACATACATTCAATGTGATAAATATTTGTTGAGTACCTACTGAATACAAACTTGGGCTGAAAAGTGATGGAAATAAGGATAAAATGCTTTACAGTTTCTGCCAGTGCTGGTGGCTGTAATACTAGCTGTATTACCTGTAATACTAGCTACTCAGAGGCTAAGATCTGAGGATCACATTTTGAAGCCATCCAGACAGAAAACTCTTTGGCTTCCTATTTCCAATTAACCAGCAAAAAGTGGGAAGTAGAGGTATGGCTCAAGTGGTAGAGTGCCAGTCTTGAGCAAGAATGCTAAGGAAAAACACAAGGACCTGAGTTTAAGCCCAATACTGGCAATTTTTTTTCTATTCCCAAAGGGTATTATAAAGAATAATGAGAGACTCATGCTATGATTTTGATTCTTAAAGTGAAGCAATGTCATAGAGTATTGGCATCACTTCAGGACTTGCTAGAAATATCAGTTCTTATGTCATGCTATATTGTCAGTTCCTGCTGTATCGGAAACTGTGCATGGCTGTCCAGCAGTTTCTAAGTTATGCATCTGGCAGAGTTGGGGATGGAACTCAGGGTCTTGTACATACATGCTAGGCAAGCACTCTAGCACTGGGCTATTACCCCCACTGATTTATGCTTGTAACCAGTCCACCAGGGAATTCTGGGGGCACATTCAAGTGTGTGAAGTACTGGGCTACCAAGGTACCAAAGGTAGCTTCAGATTATTTTCCTATGGGAACATTTTGACTTAAAGAAAGGGATGTTAATTAAGCAAGATCTCAGAGAACAAGTAGATTTTGGTGAGTAGAAATAAGGACAAAAGTAAAATTAAGCCAAGAGAAGAGAATTCAAAAGTAGCTTTTGAGGAGCTAGGCACTGGGGGCTCCTTGTTGTACTCCTGGCTGCACAGAAGGCTGAGGTCAGAGAATCACAATTTAAAACCAGTCACAATTTAAAACCGATCCAAGAGATTCTTATCCCCAATGAACTAGCAAAAAGCTGAAAGAGAAGACATAGGTCAAGTAGTCAAGCACCCATTTCAAGCAAAAAAGCCAAAGAAGAGCACGAGGCCCTGAGTTCAAACCCAGTACTAGCACATGCACGCAGAGGCACGATGCCCCTAACTGGTATATTTGTGAGTTTAGACACATTCTAGAAAACAGTGGGAGAAACCTCCCGTGAGGTTTCTGATTGGTGCAGAAACTACTGTCCAGTTATTTTGGAACCCAGGAAATGTATTCCAACAGATATACTGAGTTAACAGAAGTTGAGGCATCAAGCAATCTTTTTCTCCTTTTATCAAGAGCATTTCTCCAGTAAGCATTATTTATAAGTTGTGGCCAGAGCCGTGATATTGCTAGTCTTTCCTGCTTGCTCTGATAATGAAGCATGTAAATTAATTGCAGTAACCCAGCAGTGTTCATGTTCATGCCTTTCTGGGGTGTGTGTGTGTGTGTGTGTGTGTGTGTGTGTGTGTGTGTGTGTGTGTGTGTGTGTGTGTGTGTGTGTGTGTGTGTGTGTGTGTGTGTGTGTGCATGCTGCTTGCTAATTAGGGGTTATGCAGCTGCTTTTGAATTCAGCTGGGCTTTAGGAAGCCACATAACAACAAAGAAAAATGTTGCTGCCTGCTGGTGCTTTCTTTGTTATTGGCAGTCAGAAGGATGACTGTGGGCTGAAGTGGCGCAGGTGGCCCTCCCAGCGCTAATTCCAGCATCTCTACCGGTTCAGCATCATAAGAGAGTTCTTTGGAAGGGAGATAATTCTGTCCTTTTCCCTGATTGCTTCTATTTGTCCAGCTATTGTAAGCACCTGGAGGGACACCCAGCATCCTGTTCCTCGCGGTCCACTTGTGTCATGGCTCCCCCTTCCTGGGTGAGCCTGTGGATGGCAGTCCATCCACTTCCTGGATGAGCTCATTCATTCACTGGCTTTCTCCCGGCCATTCTCAATGTGCTTTCTTTGGTGGGCATAATTGATCTCTCCTGCTTTGCAAAGAGCAGGTGGATGAATTGGTTTCTTGCTTTAAAGAAGTCTCCCTTCTTCTGTCTTTCTATTGCACAAATCATTAGTCTATCATTCAGCTCCTTCTCCTTCAATTGGATGATCTGTCATGACAGGGTGGCGGAGGCCGTGCTGGAGCTGCTGTATGTGGGGAAAGGTGAGCCCATGGAGACTGTGATTTGGAAGGTTTAAATGGGGGATGGATTGTATCCTGAAGGCTGACAGCACCGATGATCATTGAGCCCATCTGTCTGCAAGGCCCGTGGGGGCCCCGATGGAACAACTTCATTTGTCCTCTTCGCATCCTACTGGGATTGCAGCAGACAGAATGACAAAGGTGCCTCGGCTTCTCTGGCACATCTCATCTAACTCCCTCGGTATCTTCGTTACATACTTCTGGTTGTCTCAACTTGGGACATTTTGGGCAGGTGAATTTCGTTAATTCAGTACTTTAAATGCTCTTTATCCAGTCTATTTGAAGTGATCTAGATAGTGGCTTTCTTTCTTATCTTTTGAGGAGCTATTTAGAATATAGTTAATTGTCTAGTAATCTGATTTTTAATGACTATGAAGTCACCTAAACTCTTAGCACAGCATTTGATGTCCGCTAGAGATTTTACACATACACACACACACACATAAAATTTGGTTAAAAAATCTTCTTCTTTTTTCTACCCAATAAAATAGTAATGATAATAGTAATTAGTAGTAGTAGTAGTGATAATATGGTTTAAAATGTTAACCATAATAATAGAGCCAGTTAGTAATTTCAGTAATCCATGTAAAGCCTTGCCTTACATGTTCTTAGGCCCAAGGATTTGTATTAGATGCTGTAAAATAAAGGCAAAGATAGA
Organism: Dipodomys spectabilis; assembly: GCF_019054845.1. Lineage (NCBI taxonomy): Eukaryota > Metazoa > Chordata > Mammalia > Rodentia > Heteromyidae > Dipodomys > Dipodomys spectabilis. Next base: position 16,114,975 of record NW_024870834.1, on the reverse strand, counting down.
AAGGATTAATAATTTCCAGAACTGAGTGAGGAGGGAGACATGTATGTGTGTGTACACACAAACACACACACATATACATGTATGTATATGGCAGAGAGTGACATATAAATCTTTCATAGGTGCATAAAATGAGGAGAGAGATATTGCAAATGAGAAAATATCCAGAAGCCAGCCAGAGGAAGTATGAAAAACTGAATGGGTTTAGAAAAACAGAGATGAAAGGACATTCTGGGAAGGACAGAAGATGTAGAAGACTGGTATAGAAGACTGTAAATGTGTTTGTGACCCTAGCATAGCTCGGAGGGAGGTGCAGAAGAGGCCAGACACCATTTGGAAGGCAAGCTGAGCAGGATTGGTGATGGAGGACTTCATTTGTTAAACAATAGAAAACCATGAATGATTCTGATCTGAGGTGAGCAAACTGTGGCTCATGAACCAAATTCAGCCCGTTGCCTGATTTTTAACATATCCTACTCATTTCTATGACTGCATTCAAATGATCAGGGCAGGCAGAATTTTATACAGTTGCAACAGAAAACACTTGTCTACAGAGCTGAATGTCTTTTCCACTTTGGTTCCTGACAGACATTTTTGCCAGTTTTCAGATTCACTTCCATAAAGTTAAACGTGCTAGTGTGCTGGGATAAGTCAATCAGAGTTGTTACAGTCTCTGGGAACATAGATGTTTCTAGAAAACATCTTGTACTTAAGCACTCAAATATTTGAGTACATGAGTAAAGATCTATGTCTGTAAGAATATCGTAGTGACAGGGGTAGCTGTAGCTTAGATTTTGGACAAAAGCCCAGTGTGAAAATCATCAGAGATCAATGTCCTGTTTGCACACCCTTCTGTTTATTGGAGGGAGGCATCTGAAGCATCTGACTGATTCCAACAACAGAGCGTTGTGTATGACAAAGGCGACATTGATGTAACACTGGCTATAAATCCCAATGCGACAGAATGGGGTGATGGTGGCAATGACAGACCTTGATGAACATGGGCCAGACATCCTCCCTAGTTACACGAACCCCTCCACCTCCACGGTCCTAGCCAGCATCCAGATCGTCCGCCTCTCTCATTTACCACAAATCACGCGTCGAAGGCTCCCTCTCTGATATCAGTGATGTACTGGTGTTAGGTGAGGGTTGATGGAGGAGAATTTATTTAATCCAGGGCTATTTCACATGTTGAAAATCCTTAGTAGGCTTGTTTTAGCATTAATCACCTTCTTGGCTTTCAATGAATAGCTTATGGCCTACTGTTTTATACTTGAGATTAAAAAAACATTCTTCAAGCTGGGGGAGAGCGCCCAGGCCCAGAGTTCAGGCCCCACCACCAACCAAAAAGGAAAAGAAAAAAGAATCTCACTGTCTTCAGGCTGGGAAGGTAGCTCAGTGGTAGAGTGCTTGCCTTGCATGCATGAGGTCCTGGGTTCAGTTCCTCAGAACCACATAAGCAGAAAGAGCCGGAAATGGCACCATGGCTCAAGTGGTAGACCACTAGCCTTGAGCTGAAGAGCTGAGGGTCAGTGCCCAGGCCCAGAGTTCAGGCCCATTACCGACAAAAAAAAATTCTTCATGGTTAACTCAGTCAAACACCCTAGTATTTGTCTCATATCCTGTAGCATTATAAGTTGTCATTATTAGAAAATATATTCTGCCTTTCCCCGAGGTGGCACTCACCCATAAAGGCTGAAACTGTTGGAAAGATTAAAACTGACCATTTTCTGCCTCCCCCTCTCCCATTTTTTTAAACATATCTAGTTCTTTTAGATGGTAGAATAATCACACCAGATTAGCTAATGGAGCCAGCATGGCAGAGTATATACTAAAGCACATAGGAGTTAAACTTCTAGAGACCTCCAGTGTGAACTGGTATCCTTTATTCAGGATTGGAGATTCCTCAGTTGAGAGAATTCAGGTAGTTTGGTATTGATAAGGTGCATTGATGCATCAGATGAATTTAGTCCATCCAAATTGCATTTAAACCCTAGCCTTTATTTTAAACAAGGCCCTTGAAGAGTGAATCAAAGGGTAAACATTCTCAGGAAACCTGTAGCTGTAGCAATGAGCATTGCAGATGTGATTGATGGTTAGGTTTTTCTTGCATTTTATCTACAAGGGGAAAGAATGAAGAGAAGGAAAAGGATGGAAACTGTTCACCTTAAGCAGTGATACATAAATGTTTTATTGAGATAAGATTCTCACGGGATGTTTGCATGTATACATGTGTGAGGTGGGGAAGGGAGAGGTGGCTGATCGTTCTATAGGTTACATTCTGTGGATGTGTAGTTTCTTGTTCTTGCCACATTCTACCTGAAATGCCGAACTACTCACTTTGCCCAGCTATTTTTGTAAGCATGTTATCCCTATAGGAAATAAATCAATGGATGACTATTATGTTTAAAAGCTGAAGTGGCTTGATGTGCTTATTCATCATAGACTTTTAGGAGAACATCTTGATTCGATGCAGAATTTTTTTTAAAAAAACCATCATGTTGAGAAGTGTGTTGGGCTATGATGGCAGAGTTGGGAAATGGTGTTTAAGATTGTACTCTGGGGTTCTTGGTCACAGCACCTTCTTTCCGGAGGGAAGCAAAAGAAAGAGCTGCCACCCAGAGTCCTGGCTTTGTCTGAGGGAACACGTGAGCATCCTTCCTCCATTGTAAGCCACAGGGCCACAGGCAAGCTAATCCCCAAAGAAAGGCAACAATGAGGCAACCATGAGAGATTAAAGCATCATCTGATCAGCTCCAATCATCTGCTTTGGAAACCAGGAGGAGAGAAGGAGGGAAGAGAAGAAGGAAGCAGGAAACAAAGGAGAATTCTTCACAGGGGTTTTGACTCCTTCAAAAAAGAAAAAAGAATAAAGAAAGACACAGGAAAGAATTCATCACCTGTGATTAGAAACCTGGGACTCTGGTTTCTCTCAGTCATGAGAATAGATTTTTCTTGTGCACATATGGGCAGTTTACCTGAGAAGTTGTCAAATGCCTGTGTGTCCCACAGATCAGATGGGAAATGTGTCACCTGCCCCAGGGGATACATGTAGCAGTTCACTGGTTGTAAATACAATGTGTTATGATCAATGTCACCTCCTCATTCCTGTGTGCCCCTTTCTTCCCCTCCCTCTCCCCCCAGAACATGTTGCTGTTTCCTGGTATTTATTTCGTTAAACAGTTCATTAGTTGTTCAAAGGACTTATAATGTTGGTACTCCATTGGTACTCCCCCCCTAAGCTATACCATTCTTTAGCCAGTTTGTTTGTGTGAACATGCATAAAGCCCTGAATAGGTTGTCATGTATGTTTGTAATTTTTTTTTTTGGTTGGTCGTGAGGCTTGAACTCTGGGCCTGGGCGCTGTCCTTGTGCTCTTCAGCTCAAGGCAAGCACTCTACTACTTGAGCCACAGCTCCACTTCCAGTTTTCTAGTGGTTTATTGGAGATAAGAGTCTCACGGACTTTCCTTGCCTGGGCTGGCTTTGAACCGTGATCCTCAGATCTCAGCCTCCTGAGTAGCTAGGATTGCAGGTGTGAGCCACTGGCACCCGGCTGTATGTTCGTATTTTAGATTTACTTCCACATATGAAATGCGTCGCTTGTCTTTTGGAAGTTTTATCTTGAAAAGGAAGCACCTCAAATTCTCCTCTATTATTTAGGACTTAGACAAGTTTTGGTTTTCTTTGCATCTTTAAAGTGTGGTACTCTTCTGCTGAATGAGGCAAGGTGGAACTTTGTCTCTGGTTCTCTGGTGTTCGGACCTGCCATTCTCTCCTCCCTGGTGTTGGGGGAGCTGTAGACTCCAGCCTAGGAATGTGGGTTCCTTAGTCATTGTGAAATCTCTTCTCCCTGAGGATCTTTCCAACTTGATTGGCAAGATATTACGTTTTTCTCCATCTGAGCACCATACACTAGACCCAACCACTTCCAAACACACTGAGGTGAGGCCAACTCGTCTGAATGTCCAACCATCATTTTCTTCTTTTGCCTGTTCTACCACCAAGCTGGACAGTCCCCTATCCCCAGCCTTAATGCTGGCCTTTTTGGGTACAATAGCCTAAAGGATGAGTCTTATTATCTCTGTCATTACAGGTGAAGAAAATGAGGCCTACAGAGGGCATTTAGCTTGTGGTTCAGATCTCAGAGCCAGATGTGTAGACATGGTCCTAAGGATGGAACCAAAGGTCTTGAGTATGCTGTACAAACTCTTTACCACCAAACCATTTCCCATCTCTCTTTCTGTTTATATTACACCTACTATAACGATTACATGGTGCAGAGTTTAAACTAGGAATTTAAAATGCTTCTTTTCCCAAGAAACCTTTCATTTTTCTCTCTTAGCAAGTGGAAAATTTTACAAACACACACACACACACACACACACACACACACACACACACACACACTGGTGGTACTGAGGTTTGAACTCAGGGTCTTGCATTTGTAATCAAGTGCTCTACCATTTGATCCACAATTCCAGCCCTTCTTGCTTTAGATGATTATTTTTTTTAGGTTTTCTCAAATTGTGACACTCCTACCTATGCCCTGGAATAACTGGGACTTCAGGTATGAACCAGCACACTTACTTATTAAGAGGGAGTCTTGCTCATTTCTTGTCCTTCTGGGTTAGAACTGTGATATTCTTGGTCTCCCCCTGCAGAATAGCTGGGCTGCAGGCGTGAACCGCCATGCCCACTTTGACCTTTTTGCTTTCTTATTCTACGAGGCATTTATAAAGTTTAGGGTGTATAAAAATATATTTAGTATCACTAAGTTTTTATAAATCACCACAAAAACACAATGATGTTTTCTATGTGTCCATGCTTTATGGATATTCTTCAGTTTAAAGGATGCTTACTTAAGACTTAAAAATAAAGATTATATGTTCCTATGCTTTGATTGGTCCAGAGAGAGAAAGAAAATACATGAGAAGCAGACAGAGGGACATATCTATTGTTGGCATCATGGTAAATCCATTAAACTGAGCTGTTTGTTGAGTACATGTATTTGCTTACTACTCTTCATGTACTATCTCATTATTCCTCAAAATAACATTTTCTGCTCCATTTCAAATTTAGATAATCATTTTTTTTGGTGCTAGTCCTGAGGCTTGAACTCAAGGCCTGGGCACTGTCCCAGAGTTTCTTTGGCTCAAGGCTAATGCACCACAGCTCCACTTCTGGCTTTTTCTGAATAGTTTTTTGGAGATAGGAGTCTCATGGACCTTCCTGCCTGAGCTGGCTTCCAACCCCAATCTTCAGATCTCAGCCTCCTGAGCAGCTAGGATTACAGGTGTGAGTCACCAGTGCCCAGCCTATTATTATTTTTATATGTAACGGCAGGTAATACTGAACTCCATTTCCCTTCAGCCAGGTTAGAAGCAGGTGTCCTGAGTTTCCTTCTTGTCCTTCTGTCCATGTTTCAGAACCGGGTCTAAGGTGAGCCTCCATGGTGAACAGGCTGCATTTCTCCCCTGGGGCCGGGAGGGGGGGGAGGGGGGGGGGAGAGGGGCGGTGAGGGGGATGGAGGGTTGTGGATAGCCATGCCCAACTATCTCCCGGGCCTCCTCAGCTTGTATCACTGTCAGTGTCCTCAGGGCCTATTCCAAGTCTAAGCTCATTTCCCATCTTAGCCTGTCACTTTGTCTTTTTCCTTTCCTCCCCACATAAGTCTTTAGTATTCAGAACGAAGGGGAAACATGATACTGAGCCAGCAATCCATCTTACTTGAAGCCTGTTTGAAAGTTATCTCCCATGTAAAAGGAGAAGAAATATGGCCCAAAAGTTTGATTCCAGCAGGCATCAGTTCTGATCCACCCCATGTTGTGTTAAATAGACTCCGGCATCGACTAAATTATATCTGCCAGACAGAAGGTATTGGGATTGAAATGGACAAGCAAGCAAGGGGATTTGCCAGGAAATCCAGTGTTCTAGCACATACTCGGGCTCCCTCTGGTGGCAACACGCTGACATGCCTTATTTTGTGTGACCAAGTTATACCACACACTGATCATTTCCTTCATCAGTGTCTTAAGAGCTTATTTACATTAATTATTTTAACCTGGGGTAAGTTTGCTCACCTCTCCTGCATTTATTTGCTGTATATATCATCTAATAGTTAATTACAAGAGCGACAGATGATAACATCCATTTTTAAAATTATTAAAATATTTTAACTGGCCTTTAATTTTTTTAATTTTTATGTTTTGAGACAGCAAGGAGAAAGAAAAGGAAGAGGGGGGAAGGAAGTAAGAGAAAGAAGGGCTAGAATATTAAAACAAATAAAAATTGAGACCCTCATTGTGGAATCTCCTTTCCTAAGCTACATAGACAATTAAATTCTTTAATAGCTTTCAAATGACTGTAGGATAGGGCCTAAAATGTTACCTTCTGTACATGGCCTGAATGACATCTCTGTCTAGTTGAGTCCAGAGTGAACTCCCCAGAGCTGACCTTGTACTTCTGAGTTACTCAGTGGTACCTGTTTCATTGCATGCTGTTATGGAGGAAATGGGATATTATTTGAACAGGAAGAAGCAAACAGTGGGACTCAAAACCAGGCCTTCTGGTTTCACAGCCTGGCTAATTCTCTAGGGTGATGATTTCCACCCCAGGACAGTTTTATTTCTCAGGAGATAATTGACAATGTTTGCAGACATTTTTTGTTTTGGCACACCTGGGAAATATGTTCCTGGCCTCTAGAAAGAGAATCAAGGATGCTGTTAAATGTCTTTGAATGCGCAAGACAGTCATCACAATACAGAATTCTGTAGCACCTAAAAGATAGTGCCTCTCACCTATCATCCTTCCTACCTGGAAGGTAGAGATAGGACAATTATAGTTTGTGGCCAGCATAGGAAATGGGTTACTGACATTGCATCTCAAAGAACAGGTTACAGTTGGGGTGGCACACCAACATAGTGTCTGGTGATCCCTGTTGCATTGGTTCACCCTTTGTCCCTGTTTCTGTGATTCCCCTTCCCTTGCCCAGATCAGATAAACTTATATACAAGACAAAAGGTACAGAAATCGAAAACACTGACAACAAGGAATAAACCAAAGGAAAAAAAAAAAGAAAATGAAAGAACTGCAAACAATGCAATAAAAAAAACCCTCTTGTTTCCATTTCTTGGATTTCATTTTGATATACCTCATTTTATATGGCCATATGCAAATAGCAATTGAGCATTGCACAGGGAGAACAAAGGAGGATATTCTTAGGAGTGGTGGCCAGTTTTCACCAATGTTTCCAAACTAGGATCTTTGTCTTTAGAGTGCCCATGGCTATAATTTATCCTTCTCTGTCTTTGTCCCTTGCATCCCATGTACTGTTAGTCTTCCCTTTAGCCAGGATTCAAACTTGGATTCATTTCCTCTTCTTCTTCCTCCTGAATCGGATGGCTTTTCCCTAAAGTGGTGTCCAGGAGGTATCCTAATTTTCTGGCCACAATCGCTGTTCTTCAATAGCTACGTGAATGGTGTTCCCTGGGTGGTCACCTCATTACTTTCCTCATTTGACATCGTTCTTCCCTACAAGCCAGCTAGTGTCCTCCAACTAACCCTGTCCTCTTCTTTGGCTCCTATCTCCTGCCACTGAGCTTAGTGCCAGTTGCATCTAACAGTTAAGATCCTTCAGTATCCTACACCGGGCTTTCAACCCTGTCATTTTTCAGTTGAAGTTCCTCTTGCCTTCACCTGAATGTGGCAGCCTTCTTCCCTTTGTCTATGCCCTTGTCCTGAGGGCTCACCTTTGTCTCCCTCTCCACCAGGCCAAAAACTTCATATTCTTAAGATCTAATCGTAACCCTTATGCTTCCTTTTGTGAATACTACTCACCTGGACCCAGAGTACATGCTCTCCCTGTGTTCTACTTCAAATCATGTTGAAGGCTGTATCTCTTCACTCCAACATGACAGTTTCTTGAAGAAGAGCGACTGCATTTCCCAGTATTTTCCCCACTGCCTGCTATCAGCCTTTTTCTAAATAAAAACCTCGTTGCTCTTGAAAAATGTAATTATTTTTACAGTTGTGCATCAAATGATTTTTTAAAAATGAGCCAGGTGTTGTGAGTAGACAGCTATAATTCCAGCATTTGGGAGGCTGAGGCAAGAGGATTGAGAACTTGATGCCAGCCTGGACTACATAGTAAGATCCTGCCCCTCCTCCCTCTCTCCCTCCCTCTCTCCCTCTCTCCCTCTCTCCCTCTCTCTCTCTCTTTCTCTCTCTCTCTCTCTCTCTCTCTCTCTCACACACACACACACACACACACACAAATCATATCATCGTTTACAAAGCAGATTAATATTCTCTTGAAAGTTAATTTATAACCTATAAATAAAGTTTATAGACAATAATAATAATAAGGAAATTTAAAAACATAGTACTTGTGTGAGTATTGTATTCAGAATCAGTATTTGAGGGGGAAAGATAACCAAAACTGTTACTTAAGCCAAAACAAATTTTAAAGGTAAGATTTTATGGAAGAGGAAATTGTAAAATTTTAAGGGCAGTAGCAAAAAAAACAGAATAATGAGTGCACTAGGAGGAATGGCCTGATAAAGTTTAAACTACAGCTATATATTTTATGTCATGAGTAGAAAATTAAGCCGTAAAAATCAGTGCATTGGTCATTAATTTGGCTAGTTTGTTAAACTCAATTATGGCACAGTTCTATTTGCCATTAGAAGATGTAGCTTTCATGACAATAAAAATGAAGCAGGGGTCTCTCTATTACATTGAATAATCAATTTCAGTGAATTAAATGTACTTTTGTTAGAGGCTATTTGTATTCTGATTCCATTCAAATTTTCCAGTTTTAGCTGGGCACAGGTGGCTCCTGCCTTGAATCCTAGCGACTCAGAAAGCTGTGATCTGAGGATCCTGGTTTGAAACCAACCAAGGCAGACAGCCTTGGAGGTGATGCTCAAGTAGTAGAGTACCAGCCCTGAATGAAAAAGCCACAGAAGGGGCTGGGAAGGTGGCTCAGTGGTAGAGCGCTTGCCTTGCATGCATGAGGCCCTGGGTTCGATTCCTCAGCACCACATAAGCAGAAAAAGCCAGAAGTGGCGCTGTGGCTCAAATGGTAGAACACTCGCCTTTAGTGAATAGCTCAAGGACAGTTCCCAGGCCAGAGTTCAGGCCCCATGACCAGCCAAAAACACCCCACAAAAAACACGTAAGCACAAGGCCTTAAGTTCAAGTATCAGTACACACACACACACACACACACACACACACACACATACACACACACACACACACACACACAGAATTTGCAGTTTTATTTCCCAGGATTTCTGTTCATATGTCATCCTACGCTATAACCATATTAAACTACAACCACTTCCTCCTAGTTTTCTCCTATCCCCAACGATCCTCCCATACAAAGTGACCTGTCCCTCATGTCTAAATTCCTTCCTGTCATCACTCAAATATCTTTTAGAGCAAGGATGAACTTTTTAGATCTCTAGAATTAACTTTCTCAGCTCCCTAACTCTTCGTATTTCTACCTCAGTTTTACTATGTCCAGTATGTTTGTATGAGTCTGCCACTACTTTCCTACAAAATGGCTTCTGAGAGAATTACCTGCAGTGCCTTTGTTGCTTGGACCACAAGCCAAGCCATTTCAATAACTGCAGAAGAAGCAGGAGGTGATGAAGTAGCACATTCTCTCACCTTAATACCTCCTGACATCATTATGACTTAACACCCATTGCTGTTTTCACAAGCAAATCCAGACTATTCATTGCCCCACTGTGGCCCTTTGAAACTGCTCATTGCTCTTCCTACAGTCTTCTTCCTTAGGCTGGGCTCATGGCTGGCTACCTCATACCTATCAGTCATTTCAATAAGGTTGCTCTAGAGAAGCCTCATTGCCTGCTGCTTCAACCAGACTATCTGGCCCAAGGTACTGCCACGTTTAGACCATTTTCTTCACTGACTGTAACTGAAATTAGTCCCTTAGGACTGGAATGTGAGACACACGAGCCCAGAACCCATCCTACAGTTTCTTAGTCTCCTCTGCTGAGGCCATAGCACCTGTAATCCTGTCCCTCAGTAGTGAGTGCACAGGAAATGGTTGAATAACACATCAAACCTTTGTTAAATTCTGCTATCAGATGATTTTATTTTAAAGATAGAGCTCCCCTATCCCTATCAATAGATAGTGAAAGCCTAATCCCAGTGCTTGAACTCATTGTAAATAAGGTTGACTTCCAGTTGTCTATGTGATGTGTGGGCATTTCTGTTAATGTTTCATAGGATGCTGGAATTATGGCAGTTGTGCTCATTTGATGGTAAAGATCACATCATGCATACATTGCATGCTTATTTCCAGTTAATCAGCCAAAACCAAAAGTGGAGCTGTGACTCAAATGGCAGAGCACCAACCTTGAGCAAAAACACTAAGTGAAAGCAAGAGGCCCCAAGTTAAAGCCCAGTACACATACATACACACATACAAGCACACACACACACACACACACACACACACACACACACACTCATATACACACAATAATATACACACACAGACACAGAAGAGGCTATATGACATTTCTCTGAAATACTAGCTCATGGTAATAACAGAAATACAGTTTTAACAAACTTATTTTGTCATAGTTTGAAGGCATGTTCACATTTTACCTTATTTCCCCAAGGATTGGCAGTCACATATGACAAAATAATGTTGTGAGGTAAGAACAGATTTAAAAAATCTAGTCTAAACTGGGCACCAGTGGCTCATGCCTGTAATCCTGTACTCAGGAGGCTGAGATCTTAGGATTGCGGTTCAAAGCCAGCCCAGGCAGGAAAGTCCATGAGACTCTATCTCCAATGAACCACTAGAAAACCAGAAGTGGTGCTATGGCTCGAGTGGTAGAGCACTCACTTGGAGCTGAAGAGCTGAGGGACAGCACCCAGGTCCAGAGTTGAAGCCCCACGACCGACCAAAACAATAAATAGTGAAAAAATAAATAATAGCAAAAAATAATAGTGAAAAATAAATAATAGCAACATAACACTCTAGGGTGGAAGATAGTTAAGTGATATATAAGGCTAGTGCCAGTAGCTCATGCCTGTCATCCTAGCTACTCAAGAGGCTGAAATCTGAGGATCACAGTTCAAAGCCAGTCCAGGCAGGAAAGCCCATGAGACTCTTATCTCCAATAAACCAGTAAGAAAACCAGAAGTGACACTGTGGCTCAAGTGGTAGAGCGCTACCCTTGAGCTGAAGAACTGAGGGACAGCGCTCAGGCCCAGAGTTCAAGCCCCACAACTGACAAAAAAAAAAAAAGAGAGATAGAGATAGAGATAGAGATAAATATTTAGACCTTAAGAAACTACACAGGTTACCTTAAGTAAACCAGACATTTATATTCTCTTTAAACATTTCTTGGTGGCTAATGAAAAAATTAGAGACATCAATTCTTATTATGCGTAAGAAGAAATCCATAACAGTTATTCAAGGAAAATGCAATTTTTCTATTACATAGCTTGGTAATCCATTTCTACATGGGCCTTCTTGTGAGATGTGTTCAATGATATAATGGACAATATCTTCCACAGCACCCCGGTGGACACAGCCTGGTTTTAAGTATTTGTTTCTTTTGGCATTGTCCCTGGGTAAACTCTGAGAATAGGACAAGTAAAACATGACTCAAGGAAAGAAAATCTGCAAGGCATGAAAAGCCCAGATAATATGCAAAGGATTGCTGGAACACTGAAAGCTAGCTGATTTTTTATTTATTTATATTTTAATTTTTGTTGGTTGTGGGACTTGAACTCAGGACCTGGGTGCTGTCCTGGGCTCTTTTTGCTCAAGACTGTTGCTGTATCACTTTAAGCCACAGCTCCAATTCCAGTTTTTGAGTGGTTAAGATAACAATTTCCATAATGAGGCAGGAAAACAGGAAGCAACTGGATAATTTCAACTTTGATAAAAATTGATTGAGAATAGGAAGACCCATCAACCTCTTCAGATTTGAACAACATCCCTACATTATGGAAATTGTTATCTCTAAGATACTAACACTTGGGTCTGGGAAGGTGGCTCAGTGGTAGAGCGCTTGCCTTGTATGCATGAGGCCCTGGGTTCGATTCCTCAGCACCACATAAGCAAAAAGAAAAAAGCCGGAAGTGGTGCTGTGGCTCAAGTGGTAGAGCGCTAGCCTTGAGCTGAAGAGCTGAGGGACAGCGCCCAGGCCCAGAGTTCAGGCCCCACAACTGGACCCAAAAAAAAAAAAAAAAGATACTAATACCCTTGTGTCTGTTGGATTGGTTGGCTCACTGTTAGTCCTATAGGTAGTTCCTATATTTCCAATTCCCAGGACAACTGTGCTGTTATCTGGCCTAGGAAATAGCTCAAAAGTTTTAGCAATATATTTGATAACATTTAATGGCCAAACTAGGACAGTTTAGAACTTAACTAGAGGTGTCATTAACAGTTGTACTGGAACTGGTATAAATTAGTTTTGTCAACCCAATAATAGCTATATTTTTCTTGCACAAAGTACATTCATTAATATTACAAACGTGTTTCCCCAATAGAGAAATGTCATGTAGAAAATAGAACAAGGATTGGCGGAGTTTTGATAGAAGGGAATACTACTTCCAGGTAGTAGATGAAATAAAAGTCTTTTGTCAGGTGAGAATTTTTAAGCTGAGCCCTGGGAAGATCCATGGTAGCACCGTTCCACAGAAAGGGAACCAGCAAACTCCATCACAGCTACTTCCTGGGCCTGACTACATAGAGCCTAAAACAAACAAACAAACAAACAGGAACCAGGGTTTAAGAGGTGAAGTCTGATAGGTAAGAAGTGTCTAGCTCTTGTGCATGCAGGTAGGAGAGTAGGCAGTTTGGATTTTATTCTCAGTGGCAAGGTACATGGCAAGTGTAAGTGTTGCTTTGTCCAGGCTGTTATAACACAGAACCATAGACTGGGAAACTTAAACAGTAGTTCTAAGATGACAAGTCCTTGTTCAAGGTGATAGATGGGTGGTAGGCCTTTTCAGTCCTGAGAAGGAAAGACCTGTTCCAAGACCCCTTATTCATGATCAAACTTTGCCCTCTTCCTTTGTGTTACTTTCCCTCTAGCCATGTCTGTGACCATGTTCCCTGTTCTGATCAGGACCCCAGTCATATTGGATCAGGGCCCACTCTGATGATCTAATTATGTCCTTGATGACCGACCAATACAGTCTTCGATGTGTTGGTTTTTGAAAGGACACAATTAAGCCCACAATAACTTAGTAAGCCAGTAAAGAACTATAGTGGTATTTGAAGAAATGAAAAAGGTATTTTAGCTCACTTTTTGAATTAAAGAAAATTATCTAAACATTGTCTAAACTCTCCAATTACCATATAGAGGGAAATGGGACAGACTGGGGTCTTACAAAGGAGCTTTTATACAGAGAGCTATAGATTCCCTTACCTAGAAGCTTACCTCTACAGTTTGCTGGAGAAGCCATTTAGGTCTTAGGTTCTATTTAGACATCAAAACAGGGTCTGCATGTGACAAACACATACCCTTGAAGTGCTGATGGAGGAAACTGTATCAAAGCTCCTGGATCACGAGGGCCTGGATTCTGACCCTTTACTCCTCAGAAATCCAGCTATGTGAAAGCACAAACTTAAGAGCATCATGTCAAGTATTTTGCAGATATGTGACTTTGTTAATTTAAACAACAACTGGGTTTAAAGGAACAAAAGCAGAGCGTTTTCTATATTTAGTTTTCTGAAAAGACTCTTAAATGCTAAAAAATGCTATTCATTCCATGATAAAGGAAGTGATAAGGCCAATAGCTATTCCAGGAAAAAAATGAATAAAAACTTAAATGTGAGATAATGAAGAGACCATGGTTAAAAGTAAACATGGCTTGTTGGGTTTGCAAAGGTAATAAGGGAATAGCAAGATATATATTTCGAATTTTCAAGTGTGTGGTATCACTTTAGAGAACAGATAGAATACTATGACTTCCTCCTATGAATACTGAGCACAAACAAATCATTAAAAAGTCCCTTCAGACTTGAGCTTATTTGTACTGTTCTTTATTCTCTTTTCTATTTATGATCTCCTATTGTGTTTCTTTTTGTTGTTATTATAGTTCCCAAACTCCTTCACTGAGATCGAATCTTTAGTTTTCCTTTGTTCTGGGCCTTTTTTCCATGCTGCCCTTAAGCTGATTCACACTTTGCATCCTGGAGTTCTAGTTCACCTGGAGGTGTAGCATTCCTATTTTCCCATGCATGCATGAGGCCCTGGGTTCTATTCCTCAGCACCACATAAGCAGAAGAAAGCCAGAAGTGGTGCTGTGGCTCAAGTGGTAGAGCATTAGCCCTGAGCTGAAGAGCTGAGAGATAGTGCCCAGGCCCAGAGTTCACGCCCCACGACCAACAAAACAAAAGAACAAAAAAAGATTGACCAGTGAATACTCAAAAGTTGCCAACAAGATTTTATGAAGGGGAAGGCTTTGGGATAAACAGTTTTGGAAAGGATGAGAGTGAGGAAGAATACAGCAGGAGCTATTGCATGCCTGAACAGCAAAATGGAGGTGGTAACTTTTAAAGAAGCACTAAATATACAAGGAGAAATCCTGTGCATTAAGATTGAAGTTAGGGCTGGGAATGTAGCTTGGTGGTAGAGTGCTTGCCTAGCATGCATGAAACCCTGGGTTATATTCCTCAGTACCACATACACAGAGAAAGCCAGAAGTGTTGTAGCTCAAGTGGTAGAGTGCTAGCCTTGAGCAAAAGAAGCTCAGGGACAGTGCCCAGGCCCTGAGTTCAAGCCCCAGGACTGGCAAAAATAAAAAAAAATTAAAGTTAGGTTGGAGTATGTATTTTTCTATTCAACTCTAAAGCTGAATGTCCTAATTAGGTTGATGATGCAGATTCTCAATAGCAGTGTCCCTTACACTGGAAATAGAAACTTAGGTCTAATTGCTATTGAGAATCTGCATCATCAACTATTTGCCAAAACTAAATATTAACTGTCTTGGCTCCAGTCTGATAATTGAACTGGTTTCTCTGACTCTGGTGAACACCAGTACCCAGTATTTCATTCTATGAGAACTGTCGTACAGAGACTGATAAGTAAACATGTTGGACAATTTTAGTTTAATAAGAAAAAGACTAATACAAACATTGAAAATATGTATAATGTGTGTATACACATGCACATATATATATACATATATATATCTTAAAGGAAAGCATGCAACTCCAAAGGTAATTGACAGACTGATTTAAATTCGTAAAAATTAGTTGTCCTCAAGATTATGTGAAAAATGCTCTGTTTCATCGCAAATAGACCAACTACTGACCTTCCACAATACATCTAAAATTTTTTAACTTTGACATTCTATATCTTAAATTTGTAGCCTGCAGGAAATTGAAATAGATGGATTCTTAAGATTCCCTTCCGTGTTAATAACATGATTGTGTGCATTACTGGTAATTGGCCAATTTCCTGAGAATGCAGTAACTTTTTCAATTTGTAGGAATATAGACATTTTGGAATACAACTGTTAAAATACTATACCAAAACACTAAGCATCTCACATAAATAATGTGCTGATTTTCTTTCAAATTAAAAATTATTTTTGATACACTTTCCCATGGAAGATGAGTTATTATTATGATTCTGTACTTACATAATAAGTACTTATGTGCTTATATACTTATTCTCTACCTGTATACTAAATAGAGGATAATTTGATTTTAGCTTGTCAAATGAGCATTTTTGCTAAGGGGAGAAAAAGTAAACTCTGTGGATTTTGCTAGATAGAACCCATAAATGCCTCCCCCCCAAAACAAAACCTTCCTCAAAGCATAATAAACATCTTAGAATTTACTCTTTGTATATGTCTCATTTAATTTTTCACAGTGGAGTTTTCAGATGTATGTTTTATAGGTGAGCATATTAGAGCACATTAGAGCATACCTGTAGAGGTTGAAGATCATGTATGCAAATACACATTTAACATAGCTGCAGAGACACAGTACTTGCTCTTTGAAATTTCAAATGAGACAAACTCATTGTTCAGTGTCAGAGAAGTTGAGAGTTGAAATAATGATAAAGAAAAAAATGACTTTTTTCTCCAGAAGCACTTAACTCCATGTGTGAAAAATACCAAGTAATTCGTAAACTACTTAGAAAATGAGGGAAGTGCTGGAGTGAGATGCGGAAAAGTACCAAGGAAGTCAGCACTGATGACCTGGATCATTACTGATTCTATTTCTTTGGCCTGGTCTTAGTCAAGGTCAAAGGCTGGTATACTTTTGTTATTAAAATTAAGACTGGATGCTTTTGTTATCAGTTCGTAAGATAGGAGAGGACAGCAGCAGAGTTTAGCCAACAGAGAAAGTACTTTAAAGTCCTTTGTCAGGGTTTAATCTAAATTATAAAGCTCATGCAGGGGCACCATGCATGCGTATAACAGTGCATACCTGGTTTAATGAATATATGAATTTTCAGACAATTATATAAAGTAATGAATTATTAAGTGTAAAGTAGTCACATATAGGAACATTTGATGTGCTTACCTTGCATTCTTTGAGTTCAAAATTCAGAAAATTTGCAATATGGATTTCTTTTTTTGTATGTCGGGGGGGGGAGGTCCAGTCGTGGGGCCTGAACTCTGGGCCTGGGCGCTGTCCCTCAGCTCTTCAGCTCAAGGCTAGAGCTCTACCACTTGAGCCACAGCGCCACTTCCGGCTTTTTTTCTTTTTGCTTATGTGGTGCTGGGGAATCGAACCCAGGGCTTCATGCATGCAAGGCAAGTGCTCTACCACTGAGCCACCTTCCCAGCCCCTGCAATATGGGTAAATGTTACAACTTCCTTAGAGAATCCTTCGAAGATATCCTTGGTCGAACATATTGTCAGAATGATTCCTCTTCTGTTCTCTTTTTTGAGGTTTACCTTACCTTCCTTCTCATTGTTACATCTCTCAATAAGAAGTTTTTTGGCCCTGCTGAAGATTTAACCCTCATCTATGTACTGACATTGAGACATGATTTTTTTTTTTGCATGTGCTTATAACCTGTGGGTACATGGTTTTCTTTTCTCTCAGTAAGGAAGAATATATAAGACATATTCTTATGTCATTGCTGTTCAGGTTTTTAAAATTATTATCTTTAAAGGAGTTGTACAAAGGAATTGCCATTTAGCACAGCAGGTATGAATACAATGCATCTTGGTGGTCAATGTCACCCCTTTCCTCACTATTCTTATCCATCCCTTCCGATCTACCCCTTCCCATGATTTTCTTAATTTTATATTCTTGACTGCCTCTCCCCCCCCCCACTTTTTCCTCTTCATTTGTCTCTCGCTTGGCTGTACTCCCTCCCACACACCTTCTTTTGGAGTTTATTTTGTTGAACTTCGACTCTGCCTTTCTAAGGAATTGCACTATTTGAGTGCTCCCTTGAATCTACCATATTTCACTTAACACATTTTTACACACTTGCATGCCGCCCAACGTATTTTCTTATCTATTTATAAGCTAATTCTAACTGAGGGCAAACCTTTGTCTTTCTGGGCCTGAATTTTTCCTAGGTAATCTTCAAAGTTCCTCAAAGGCTCACATCTGAAAGTCTTAGCTGCTTGCTTGGGACACTTCTGGGAAGTGATAGAGGGGCAGCCACCTGGAAGGAAGTTAAGTCATTGGAGGTGTATTCCTCAAAGGGATACTGGAAACTTGGCCCTACTTATCCCTGCCTTTTTTTTTTTTTGGCTCCTTTACTTTCTGCCATTTTGTGTCCCGCCCCTAGGTGAACTGTCTTCCTCCGCTACATGCTTCTGCCATCATGATTTACTTTAACAAATACAAAGCAACAGGGCCCAGAAAGCATGGATGGAAACTCTGAAACTACATGTTAGAAGAAATCTCCTTATTTCAAATTGTTTAACCAGAAGATTTTTGTCACAGTGATGGAAAGCTGGCAGAATTGCCCTTTACTGCTATGTTATAGTTTGTGATTGGAAACTTCTTTTTCTTTTACAAGCATGAATACTCATAATGAGTCTGGACCAGCTGGGTCAATTGTGTGGCTCAAATACTTTGGATTCTGCAGAATGTAACTGGGTGTGGAGCACAATTATCTCAAAATCTTACCTTGTGAACTATTAGAGTCATTGTTATAGTTCTGAAATATCTTCTCCAGTTTTCAGGCTAAGGTGAGAAACGAAAAAAAAAAAACACCTTGTGATTCAGTGTATTGCAAAGATGCTAGCACTGATGACTCATGCCTGTCATCCTAGCTACTCAGGAGGATGAAATATGAGGATTATGATTCAAAGCCAGCCGGGGTAGAAAAGTCCATGAGACTCTTATCTCCACTTAAGTAGGCAAGAGTGACAAGTGAATGTGAGGCTCCACTGAGCACTCATGCTAAGGGACAGCATCCAATCCCTGAGTCCCTGAACTGGCACATACATACACACAACACACACACACACACACACACACACACACACACACACACACACACACTCAAATGCCTAAGTGGGCAGATCAAGATAATCTGGTTTATAGACCTTTATCCTTTAACTGAGATACAACTTGTGGAGAGACTTTGAATAGGCTGTGCTATTACTCATCTGACTTTTCTATTAGACAAGGATGTTTCTTAGTATCTTTTCATAGGAATGGGAAGTTTGCAGATCCTGTGACAGCAACTCTTTTCCTATGGACTTTCATGAATTGACATCCTTATCCCAAAAGGTCCAGGAATCTTAAACCTAATCTCCTATACTGTTGATGTAATGATTGGTTATTGCCCTACCAGGGAACAGGTGATAGGCTTGTCTGGACCTCTGTTCTTCTGGGGCAGAGGCACACAGCCTGATGCCTGAGCCCTCCAGGAATCCTACCAGATCCTTCTTGTTGTGGGAATACACAATTGCTCCGCCCTGTGACTGTTTAACTTTCAATTACATTCTTTCTGTTGTCGTTCCTCTCTCGGGTCTCTCAATGTTGAATGTGGCAGTTTATTTCCTGAACAGCTGTGTCAAATGTCTGAGTATATTAGATACACTAAAGTTATCATCATAGGAATGAAAAAGAAGGCTGGCACATTGTGTTCTAATCTTCTTCCTCAACCTGTGAAGGATGTAGATTGCTTTACCTTTTAGTGGCATCCCACAGAGGTTAAGATTTCACTTACAGAGAAAGACTTTGACAAAGGCTTTTGTGTATGAGTGAACAGGCTGATTAGGATATCACTCTTTAATCAGGGGAAATTAAAGAACTGCTAACCTGTGGAGAACATTCAGGACCTGCGGTAGAGTTGTTGCTTTGCCCTATTTCCCTGCTTTGACTTGTGGAAGTCATGAAGGCATGCAGTGAGTGAGTGAGTTGCTTGCTTTCCAGATACTGTGCTGGTGGTTTTGTGTTGCTCACAGTGAACCCATGTGGAAATGTGATTTTCTCACCAGGTTGTCATCCGTTTTTAAGGCAGCTCCTTTTGGCCTTTAGTTCTTTTACCCATTGGTGTTCTTACAATTGCTCTGTATTTCTATGAAGACATCCTAAGGTATTTTGAGTTCCTTATTAAAATAGTTAATTCATATAGTTATAACAATTATTGTAGCTTTCATATATGCCGGTATTTATGCTAAGTGGTTCATATACAAATCTTATGCAGTCCCCAGACATTGATAGTCACATTTAAGAATAAATCATAAAGAGCAGAGGACAATAAGTAGCTTAAAAGTCACACCGATGGATAATTGAGACAGCAGGACTTGAAGCAGGAAGAATGGCCAGAGATTTGATTTTGGTCTATTAGCTTTGTTCATAGCTTCTTATCAGGAAAAGGAGAATCTATCCATTGATCCAAGCTTTAAAAGGATTATTACTTTATTTTTTATCATTATCCATAGGCAGTTGTACAAAGGAGTTGCCATTTAACAAGGCAGTTTCTGAATACAGTGTATTTTGATCAGTGTCACCCCTTTTAACAGTCCCACCCATCCCTTTCCAACCCACTCCATCCCTCACTTTTCATAATGTTGTAGGATATGCATTGGATTCTTGTCTTCATTCTCCCCCTCTTCTCCTCTTCTTTGTCTACCCTTTTCCCCTTGATCCCACTACACCCTTTTTGAGTACCCTCTTCTTGGTGCTTTCTGTCTTTTTTTGCTTAGAAAAAAATCATGTTAAGTGAAGTAAATCAGACTCAGAGGCCAAGGATCCATGTTTCTCTTTATGTGTGGAAGCTAGATTTAGCTTGTAAACTTACAAATAAATACATTGAGGATGGTATGCAAGTATATGGTAGATTCAAGGGAGAACTCAAATAGTGTAATTCCTTAGTCAAAGTTCAGCAAATACTTTTATTTTTTTATATAACGAATTATTCTATTAGCAGTCTATTCTTTAAAAAAATATAGTCAAATAGTTTGGGGGGTTGCTTGATAATACCGGGAATTGAACTCAGGGTCTTAAAATTGCTAGGTAAGCACTCTACTACCATTTCTCCATGTTTTCTTTTTGCTTTTAGTTTGTTTATCATATAAGGTCTTATGCTTTTGTCTCTGCCTCATGAGCAGCTGGGATTAGAAATATGCACCATTAAACCTAGGCATTCAGCTATGAGGTGACATTGTTACAGAGAGGATTATGGCCTCTGAGAAGTGCTGAGCCATCGGAAACATTATGTACTTCCTCTATGCAAACTGCTGTTTGAAAGAAACAAAGCTTAGTTTTAGTCCTATGTAAGGACTTATTGCTAAGGTGGGTACCTGTGACTCGCTCCTGTCATCCTAGTTTTTAGGGAGCTTAGAAAGATCCTAGGTTTTAGGATAAGCCATAAGCAGAAAAGTCTGGAAGATTCCATTTCAATAGAAGAAACTGAACGTGGTGACATACTCCTGATATCCTAGCTACATTGGGAAGCCTAAGATAGTTGTATAGCATCTCAGATGCATGCTTGGACAAGAAGCAAGACTATCTCAATAATAACCATTGCAAAAACAAAACAGGAGAGTGAGGATATAGACATGGCTCAGTGTTAAGACGCTTCCTTAGCAAGCATGAGGCTTGAGTTCAAACCTTGATACTGCCCCTGCCCTACAGAAGAAAGATGAAACATCCTCATGAGAGAATTATTCAATCCCCTGGAGACAAAACTGGAAAAAGAAAATATCTGTGTCAAAGTTAAATGTGATGGCTCATCCCTTTTGTTTGTGATTTGAACAATTGCTTTTTGCTAAGCATTTCCAGCGACCATTAGCTTACCTTTCTAAAATTAGTAGTCAGTTATAGTTGACAAAGAGGCTTGGAGTGATCCTAGGAGGTGGCTTTAAAGGTTTTTTGTTTTGTTTTGTTGGTAGTACAGGAGATTCAGTCAAGAGCCCCAGGTCTGATGGACATCTGCTTTTCACTAAGCTCCACACCTAGCCCCAGCCCTGGATCTATAACTTGAAGCTGAGCTTCCAGTGGCAAACCATTTTGTTTTAAGTGGTTGTACTCATGAAGTACACTTTCCATTTTGAACCTTTCATATGCCAAGTACCAGGCTAGTCCTTGGCAAAAACCCCCAAGGAAAATTAAATACCAACCTGCTTACCAATACCACCTCCTTCATTTTCTGTGTAAAAAAAAAAAATATTTTCCTTCATTTCTGAAAGCTGAAAAATAATGGTCTTATTTTTTCCCCAGTACTGGATATGGTACCCATAGCCCCATGCATGTTAGGCAAAACTCCCTGGAGAGGTTTGTATACGAAAGGGAGGGCTCAATAAATGCACAAGTTGTGATGATTACATTTGTTATCATTCTGCTTTTATTATTGAGAAAACTTCAAACATAACTCAGGAAGCAGAAAAGTGACTCCCCTTCACTCTTCTTGACTCCAAATTGATTGCTTTCTATGAATGCTGAACTAATTAACCTAGCTAAAAATGTCTTTTCAATATTCTGAGGACTTGAAGTGACCAGTGCTGTGCTGGGTGTTGATCACCAAGAGGCTCAGTCTCTTTCTTCATGGAGCCTCTGTTCCTTATGCCTCTGAGAGTACTTCAATCATGCCAGAGTTCCAGGGGGCGTTCTAGGCCACTACATCTGGTCTCCACCTTGGCCAGGCTATTCTGTAATATAGAAATTATAAGACCACATTGAGTAGACATTGAGACTCCCAAGAACAGAAAGGAGGAAATGTGCATCATGAAATGTGAGGAGGCAGCGACAGTCACCATGAAAGCACTGGGAGAGTAGAGGCCAGAGAGTGCTCCCCTGACCCCTGACTTCATCGCTGTTCCACTATACAATCCTCACTGTTACTTTGCGTGTTGTTAAGATTTTGGACTCTTGAGCAGCCTCTCTGTGGGCTTTTGTGTTTGTTTGTTTATCTAAGTACTGAGACCTAAACTCAAGGCCTAGGCACTGTCCCTTAACTTTTTTTTTTTGCTCAAAGCTGGTGCTCTACCACTTGAATCATATCTTCTGGCTTTTTAGTGGTTGATTGGGGATAAGAGTCTCATGGACTTTCCTGCACAGACTGGCTTTGACCAGGATCCTCAGGTTTCAGCTCCCTGAGTAGCTAGGAATACAGGCATAAGCCATCCATGTATCTGGGTTTACAACTTATTGAGATGACTTATAACTTGTGTAGCAGTTTAGGAAATTAGCTTCTCTGGTTTCCTCTCCTTTAAGGCTTCCCAGGCTTCCCCTGCCTCCTGGGATGGTCTAGTACAGACAGTGAGCAAGGACATCACGAAGAAGTAAAATGGATTAACAAAATGTTCCTAGTGTGCTAAGATGACAGTGGTTTCCTAGAGCTTTGCTACAATTCTGAGAATTTCACCTGGCACTGCCCCTGCCTAAATGTTATAGGGTATGTTAGAGAGGAATGGTCTTAATAGGCATGTATGGAGCAACCATTTATTATGTCCTAGGCATTCTGTTCCTTTATACCCAGTGGTTATGACAATATGACATGGTCCTGCCCTCAAGTCTGGCAGGGAAGACAAACATACCTATTGAATGCAGTGCAGTACACAGAGGAAAGCAGAAATAGGTAATGAGGGGTTGGGTGGGTTTGGGAGAGATAGTGGACGACAATGGAAGAGATGATATCGATCAAGGTGCGTTGTACTCAAAAGCTGATACGTTAGATTGAAACCCTTTTGTATCACTCTTTAAAGATAATTAAAAAAAAACAAAACACTACAGCACAAAATGCTAGTGTTGCACAGAGAAAGACAAAGGATGTTGTTAGTCTAAGGCAGGAAAAAAGGAGGGGATTTTTAAGTAGTTTAATCTGTAGTTGCAGTAGCTTTGCATATGAGGATCCTGAAGCTCCATGAAGGTTTTTAAGTTAAGCAAGGAATTCAGCTGCTAGGCAGGGAGTCTGAATTAGAGCCAGTTTTCTTTCTCCAGGGCTCTTCCCAGCATGACAGGCTGTAGTGGTTACAGAAGGAAAGCAGGGACTCATCCTGGGTTTATCTACTTGCTTTGGCAAGAAATCCTAGTGGGTTTCTCTCTCTCTCTCTCTCTCTACAAATATTTATAGAGCTCTATAGCATGTGCAGCCTGGAATTTTCTAAGCCCGTTGCACCCAAAGTCACAGGACAGTTGAGAAATTTGTACGCTGGTAATGTGAGTATGAAGAGAAAAAAGGGAGAGGTCACAGAATGTTGAAAGGAGTCAGGAGCTAGGACTCATGCCTGTAATACTAGCTACTCAGGAGGCTGAGATCTGAAGATCTTGGTTTGAAGTCAGCCTGGACAAACATATTTAAGAGGCTCTTATTTCCAATTAACCACCAAAAATCTGCAGAGGTGTGGCTCAAATGGTACAGCACTGGACTTGAGCAGAAAAAGTCAAGAGACAGGGGGATATCCTGAGGTTAAGCCCTAATACTGGCAAACACACACACACACACACACACACACACACACACATGCAAGCATGCACGCACACACCACAGAGAGAGAGAGAGAGAGCAATAAAATGCAATAAAATAAACTGCAGAAAGGAAAATCTTTTTTCCCAAGCAAGATCAAGGGTGTTAAAATGATGACATGGCTATCAGGAATCAGGTAAACGGTTCTGACTCTTACTCTTTCATTGATTTACAACTTGAAATTGTCTTTATTTTTTTCTAAAAAAAAAATCTTTCATTCTAAGGCAGAAATGTATCAACTCAGTTTAGCAAACAAATTAAGACTTTGTGCTGTGAAACAGAATTTGGAGGAATGGCTTGGTTGGTGGGAGATGTAGTATAAACAAGAATATCTGGATATCCAAAATATTAATTCTCATACTACCAGAAAAAAGAAATGCCTTTCCTTTAGCTAAATAAATACGAAATGCATAAAATATGGGCATAATTAACATCTGCAATAATGTAGAACTTGGTGATAGTAAGAAAATGGAAGTGGATGGAGTTGATCAGAGAGAAAGTAAGGGCAAGACACCAGCATGTATTAAACACTTGCCATGGGTGTCAGTGACGTTGAGTAGTAATAGTCCATTTCACAGATGGAAATGCTGAGGAGCAGATCGTTGGTGTTGAGTTTTATTTGATGGAAAAGTAGAACTAGGATCCAAGTTTATTTCTTAATTCCAAGAAAAACATTCCCTCCAGTCTAGAGCATGCTGTCTTAGTGAAAATATTCTAAAGGAGGAGTTAATATTGAATTAGAAAGTGAAGGAGGAAAAGAATGTAATATTGCTATTTGCCAATTGTGGGGGGGGGGCTATTTTAGGAATATCAAAAACAGAAGGTAGTTTCCTGGAAACAGAAAGGGCTTGTGATTCAGGAAGCCAACCATTTGGTAAGGACCAGGTATATATAAACTTGGGAACTGGGAAGACACTGGACAAGCCAGGGTGTGTGACATTAATAGATAGGACATTGTCAGTGAGGCCTTGGTTCAGGTTGAGTTGGATAATGGTTTTGGACTTTTTTCTAAGTGAAATACTAAAGAACTGAAGTAAGGTAAGGGTCCAGTCTCAAGGAGATTAGTTTATACACTGTGCTTTTAGCCCTAGAACATGTTTTTAAGTTATTGATTGATTTGTGTGTGTGTGTGTGTGTGTGTGTGTGTGTGTACTGGTACTGGGTGTGAACTGAGGGCCTTGTGCTCTTGATTACTTCTTTGCTCAAGGATGGCACTCTAGCACTTGAGCTAGAATTTCTCAATTTTGTTTATACAGGCTAGGTTCAAACTTATCCTTCTATCAGCCTCCTGTTACTTAACATCGCAGACACAAACAACTGGAATCCATCGCAGTTTTTGTTTAGTCTAGAAAAATCCTGGAGTGTGAGGTTTAGAAATCATGATTGAAATAATCAATATAAGTTGGAAATTTAACCACAATGGATTGACAATTCTAAGATGACTAGATGATAAACTTCTTGTAGAAAGAATGCTCTAATGATAACAGATATTAGAAAACACATGAAAGTCTTAAGCTGGGAAAAAATGGACACAGTTATGAGCTATAGCTTAAGAAGTGGTATTTAGACTTAGCAGGACTGAGACAGTCCTGAATGGAACATTATGCTATTTGGAATCTTTTTGTTGTTGGTGGTGGTGATGGTGGTTATAGGGCTTGAACTCAGGGCCTGGGCATTGTTCCTGAGTATTTTTGCTCAAGGGTAGTGCTCTACCACTTTGAACCATAGTACTACTTCTGGTTTTTGAGTGGTTAATTGGAGATAGGAGTCTTATTGGGACTTTTCTGCCCAGGATGGTTTCAAACCTTGATCTTCAGATCTCAGCCTCCTGGGATTACAGAAGTGATCCACTGGCACCTGGCTGGAATCTTGAACTATATATCCCAGTAATTAGAAAAATGAGAATATTTCTTCCAACATTGTGTGTGTGTTTTTGTTGTTGTTGTTGTTGAAGAGTTCAATGGATCAACTAAAAACTTAAGATACTTTTTGCCTGCATGAGTTCTTGAAGCTGCTAGATTGTATATATATAAATTTTCACCAGAGCCAGGTGCCAGTGGCTTACGCCTGTAATCCTAGCTTCTCCAGAGGCTGAGATCTGAGCATTACGGTTCAAAGCTAGCCCAGGCCGGAAAGCCAATGAGACTCTTATCTCTAATAAACCACCAGAAAACCAGAAATAGCGCTGTGGCTCAAGTGGTAGAATGCTCACCTTGAGCTGAAGAGCTGAGGGACAGCACCCAGGCTCAGAGTTCAAGTCCCACAACCAACAAAAAAGAAAAAAAATTCTATTGTACCTCTTGTACCACTAAGGGCTCAAAATGTATTGTAGGGGAGAGTCTAACCTATAGACAATTCCAGTTTTTGCAGTTACAATTCGGCATGAAATATTGTTTGAAATATGCATCCTTCTTTAACGATTCAGTGGTATTCAATGTGTTTCACCATCTATCCAAGTAGTAGCGTTACTTTTCTGTCTCTTATCACAAGATGGCACACTTCCTTAGAACAGGGGTTTGTTCTCTCATTCTTTTACAACGTCTTGGTAATTAAAACAAAATGTGACCTAAGGTTTGAGGCCAATAAATCCAATAAATACATGAATGGAATAGTCTTTGTAGTTATTGTTGTAAGTTATAAAATAGGTATGAATATAATCTGAGATTTAGCAATTCTCTGCAAATTATCTATATTTTAAAATGCTAAATCCAACAGACTTCCTTAGTTCCCTCTTAGCTCATGGACCTTTGGCCAATTTTCAAGTATTTTTGAACACCTCTTTTTTTGCAGGTGTGTACTAGATACCGGCTACTGTCTCCAACTAGTTTTCAATACCCACGGTGGATATGTAAATGTCTTTGGGGATATATATTGTACTATGAGCTTATTACAGCTGGGGTTTGTAAATAAGTGTTATTTGAGAACAGAACACAGGAGGGCACCAGAGAACAAGAAAACCAAAACAAAACTGGGAGGGGAAAAAAAAAAAAAAAGAGGAAATTAAACTAAACTCAAAATAACAAAACACTCAACTTCTGGTTTTGGTATTAGAGACCTTGCTAAATTTATCATCACTCAGCGGTCTATTTCTATTGACATATTTGTTAAATGCTACAGGGTATTTTTAAACATAGAAAGCATTCCACGCTTTGATGAGGGAAGGAAACTACTCATTTTCCAAGCATTGCATACACAGGCCCATGTGTTTTCATGCCTCGAGGGGACATATATGAAAAGAAACCCAGAGTGACTTTGCACACATGATGCTATAACCTATTATGTAAGTCAGTGAACCAGAGCACTCTTTCCAGGAAGGCAGCGAGCCCCTGAGCAGAGTCACAAAATCTGTAGCTTGAACTTGTCTATTAATTCCTTCAGTCCCGGCCCCTTGGGACATAACTGTTCTCTCTGATGATGGAGAATCAGGGCTGGTGGTTTGAAGGAAAGATGATGGGCTCAAGCATTGGATTTCATCCATCTCCTTCCCTGAGCCTAAGTAGATGGCTCCCTGACAGGACCAAATGAGTCAGTCAGTCACTGGCTTTGAGACAATGGTGATTGTCCATGTTGGGCTTGGAATCTTGATTAGAATTTGAATTAAAAAAACAAACAAACAAACATGGCTTTTCTGTCATCACAGTCTCCCGCTCACAACTTTGGTGGGAAGTTGTGGCAATTTGTAGGTAAGTGTGACCAGTGAATGGACAGGGCTTGGACTCCATGAGTTTGAATATGGAGTTAGTCTGCTCCATCCGGCCCTCCATTTCTAATCTATGCATTTTCATTGGTCACTAGTCATTTTTCGTGTGTGTGTTCCACTAGACCTCAAAGCTACATTGTTTAAGAAAGAGATCAACAATAAGAGAGAAGCCCTGAGTGTAGAAAATGTGGGAAGAATCCCATCCTTCATATCCAATGAGTTACACAGAAGGATTCAGTTCAGTGACAGAGTTATACTCATGTCTTCAGAACATTTGTACTGTAAGGACTTCAGCATTTCCAAGAGCTGAGGTGGTACATGTGCATGATTCTGGGTTCTGCCTTCAACACTGCAGAAATGAGGGAACGAGGGTATGGTTTCCAGTTTAATAGTTTATATGCCACCAAGGAGAGAGATGGTAAGGGTTACTCAGATGTGTTCCCTCACTAAACATGTATTAATCCATGTAGAGTATTTGGAGTTCCAAGCCCCTTGTTACACTATTCAATGAATGGATTGCTCTAGTGTCTCAGACATGAACCCCTCTGTGTACTGCAGTTCAACCAGTACTATTAGCATACTGAACTGAAAGAACTTTATACATGACCAGGCCAAACGTGTTCTTCTTGGTCCATACTCCCTGAGAGGCTGGAACTCTTGTTTCTGTTCACATTCTGTGCCTTCTGCTTTTCCTATTTCTTCTGAGTGCTGAGTAGCCCTCTCTAAGCCATGATTGTACAATGCATCCATTTGAACCTGAAAATTTAAGCATAATTTTAAACACTCATCGGTTTTCTTCTTCTCTCTCTTTCTCAAAGCTAAGCTCTTCTTTGTTTAATTAAGAATAAGTGGCTAGAGACAGCCCCTTGGCTGTCCTTGACCAACTGACTGGAGGAAATTTTGGACAATCATAGCTCCATCCTTCATCTTGATTGGGGTGATGATCTCATCAGTCTCTCCATATGTCCAGACTGACCAAATTGTGTACTTTAAATGTCTATCACAGTCCAATTTAAAAGTATTCATTACGGGGCTGGGAAGTTGGCTCAGTGGTAGAGCGCTCGCCTTGCATGCCTGAGGCCCTGGGTTCGATTCCTCAGCACCACATAAGCAAAAAGAAAAAAGCCAGAAGTGGCACTGTGGCTCAAGTGGTAGAGTGCTAGCCTTGAGCTGAAGAGCTGAGGGACAGCGCCCAGGCCCAGAGTTCAGGCCCCACGACCGGACCCAAAAAAAAAAAAAGTATTCATTATGGATGGCGTTTAATACCAGGCCTCCCATAGACTCATCTTTGGCTTTGGGAGTGACTTGTCCTGTGAAGATATTCCCCAGGGTCAGGATTCCCATCTTGTCACTGGCTCTAAGAAATGGGCCATTTCATCCGCTTAAGTCTTTAGTGCCTCATCAAACACGTAGAAGGACAGGAGACTTGATCATCTTAAATGATTGAAGTTTTTAGAATTCCTCTGATTCTAATAGGTTCCTCGCATGTTTTGATGATATACTTCCTCATACAGCTCACAGGTTAATGGTATATAATTTATCTACCCTACACATATGTTAGGTAATACTTCTGTTGCTAAGCATGATTCTTTCTTTGTAACTTTCTTTGAAAAAATAGTTCAGGCATGTCTGGTAAAATATTCCTTGATGGTAGTAGAAAGGAGAGCTTGCTCAATTGTCTTGTTTTGGGACAATCCCCTTTCCAAATTGCCCATCCTGTGACTGTAAAGGATTCAAAGTACAAAGAACTTAATGAACTTTTTTAAATATATATTTTTATTGTAAAGATACTGTACAGAAGGGTTACAATCACATAAGGTAATGAGTACATTTCTTCTTGAGCATTGTTAACCCCTCCTTTGTTTTTCCACTCCCCACCTTCCCAATTCTCCCTCCTCCTCCCCTGCCCCCCCCACTAAGTGAAGGTATCACTGGGAATTTCTTCCATCTCTTCAGGCAGCATAAATGACACTGACTTCATACCATGACCTTAAGGTTACATCCCTGTTATATTAATTTTATAAGCTATAAGATATCTTAAAAAAAAATCTTAAAGTTCATGGATCAACAAGGTTCCCTTGAGCAGGGAATGTGCTGGAGTTTTTCCAAAATCTGACTGCTTAAAATTCAAATGATCCAATGCTAGTCAGCCCTGTTTATCTCTAGGGAAGTTTCCCTGGCAACATACCAGTGCTATTAAGTTACTTAAAGGAATACATCTTCAATATTGATGTAACTTGGGGACTGAAGAAATAGAAAAAATAACCAACCCATAAACCACACAGTCACTTTTCCACAAGCAATTGTTGTTGGTTTACTAATAGACTAGGTAGACTATTGGAACAGTTGTAAGAGGCCAGTACTTATTCATGTACAGATCTACATGGAAAAGACAAATCACTCAAGATGAAATAATGCCCAGATGAAACGATAATTATTCTTAATAGTTTTCATCTTAGACGATAGCTGAGAGATGTTTAGGCATTTGTTCAAGGTGACACAGCTGTAAATACTAGAGGCAAGTCAGGATAGCTCAAAATCCTGTGTTCTTTTTCTCAACCCCTGCTGGTGCACTATTTATTGTGAGCCTTCTGAATTACTATTCAGCCATTTCTCTCACCTGGTGTTTTTAATGTGCAGATTTCCTTTTCCTGGGGGCACCCTGGTGGGCTGCAGGAGGGATTATGGAGCTGTATTTTAATCCTAGGGGCCCATTATCTCCACAAGCTCTCCTGACACCAAGGTGCGCTGGAGAGGTGGGGGGGGGGGGTTAATCCTTGGTGGATGTGCTGTGCAGAAATCTTCGCCTTTCTTCATTTGAGAACAAGATTTCTAGTTTCCTTGCAGCAGTTTTTGCTTTGACTTTGTGAAGTGTTTAAAATTGAGTTTATTTAGGCTCAACAGTCCTGGATTCAGTTGTTCAGGGTATTTTCTCCTGTATGGTACCAGTCCCTTGACCATCTTTGTGGCGTGTACCTTGCATATCCTTGGCTGGGCAAGACAGTTGGGTATTGGTGTCTCTTCCCCTAGCTTCATTCTTCAGCTTTGTTGGAGTCACATTTGAAAGGCTAGAGTGATTTGTTTTACTATGACGATTATCTGATTGTGTCTCTCCCAGTGGTAGAAGGAAAATCAGCTTGACACTGCCAGTATACTCAGGAAGACTGTTCCAGATGTCATGGAACAGAAAGGCTCATAAACCAAATTAAGATGGAAAATCATATGGTTCATTAAATCAATTTAAAGAAGTGGGCAAAAAGCAAGGAGAAAGAAATGGAAAGGAACACATTTAGCATAGTATGCAAGTGGGATGCAAAGAAATTTTTGACACACAAATTTTCATCTGTTTTGGTTCTCTCAATCCCATCACTGCCGTTCCTGATGTTGGTAGGAGGCATGACCAGAACGAGAATTGAGGTTAAGTAAGGACATACAGTAGGTAAGAAGCAACTGAGCTCATCACACCATTGCCTTTCTAAAGAGACACAGAGCAAGTAGATTTGGCTACAGCTCTAGCTTTCCCAGTTAGCCTGATGGTCAAATACATAGTTAATCCTTATGCCTCATGCAGAGCAAGTATGTGATCAGAATGGCACCAAAATGGGTGCCACATCTGGGATAACCCCCTTAGATATCACATATTGACTGCATGTAGTGTTTAAAGTATATTAAGTACTTGTTAACCCTTTCTAAGGACAGGTCACTTTCCTGTTTGTTCCATCCTTTAAATCTTGGTTCAGCATGCATGTGTTCTAGGCTGTATTTTCTGCATTTCATTAGTTTCAGAGATTAGCTGAGACTATGTGCTTTCTAAAGCTAGCATATTCTGCATGGTTTCTTCAGTCCATGCGTGCTGGTTCTTGCTGTAGTAGAGCAAAAGACCCAAGATCTGGAGGAGGGCTGCTATCAGTGAGTGAAGTCAGAATTCCTAAAGGATGTAGCTAACAGAGAAATACCCAAAGATAGAAGAAAGATTGTTAAAAGAAGGTTAGCCAGGTAGTCCTGGGAGGGACAAGGGGGTCCTCACGTTGGGAATAGGAAGAAAACATCAGATGTGTTTAGAGTCGCAAGAAGAGATTTTATTCCTTTGTTTAACAAGCATTTTTTTTTGTTTTGTTTTTTGTTTTTACTGGATCCAGAGATCCAGAGATGAGAATTGCAGTCCAGTTTTCAGTGTGCCTTCAATCTAGTTGGGGATGTAGAAGACACGGTTCAAACACCATGAAATGAACCGTGGGGCTGATCCAGGAAGGGTGAGAGGAGGGCACACAGTGGTGAGAGAGCCTGGAGTTTTTCTGTGAGTTATAGGTTGGGTTGGGAGAGAGTGAAACTATGGTAGGCGCAGAGGGATTGTTTGAGATTGAAATTTCAGAAGACTTGATCCAAGAAACTCAAGAGTCTGTTTGCTAGTGGACGAGAGACTGAAAGAACTCTTGACTTATTTTTATTTATTTATTTAGAATGCAGAGCAAAGTATCTAGAAGTGATATTTTCACTTCTGACTTCCCAAAAGGCAAGAGCTATGCAAGTCCAAGATGCAGAGGAGGTCTGACATAGTAGAGCCCCAGTAAGAGACTAGACGGGTGTCAGACCCAAGGTTCCACCTCTTATCAGGTTGTTGGAAGTTCCTTCCATAAGAAGCAGGGCCTCAGAATTGAAGTCGGCAAACTGAGGTGTTGCTTTCTCTCCATTTTCCCTGAGTGTAGTTCTCAGAGTCACCTGTATCATAGGTTGAACAGTGCCCCTCATCATTCAACCTCTGATTGTAATCTTATTCAGAAGTAGAGCATTTTGCAAATGTAATTAGCTAAATGAGCTCATACTGGATTAGCATGGTCCCTAAATTGAATGACTGGTGTTCTTATCAGAATTTGAACCACTGAGATTTGAACCCACAGAGGGACAGATGTAGAGATTGACATGATCTAGCTACATGCCAAAGCACACCGAAGCTTGTCAGCAACCACCAAGAGCTAGGAAGAAGCAAGGAAAAGTCCTTTCTTAGAACCTATATCATCCTTTAGTTTCAGACCTCTGGGCCTCCACAATGCTGAGCGAATGTATTTGTCTTGTATGCTACCGCATTTGGGTCAGAACAACAAGCCAAAGAAACAAATACAACATGCATACTGCATAGCCCGGATCTTAGTAAAATGCCATTTCAGAGCACTCCTTTAGATCTTTTGAGTATGTCATTCTGAGACTGGAGCCCTGTAATCCAAACTCTCTACCTTACCGATGTATGCCTTTATGAAGCATGACATGTGAGATCCATTAGATGGTTTCTTATGAGTTCTGAAAGTCACAATAGCAGAGCTGTTCCAAGCACAGAGGCTTCTCACCCCCTCCCCCACTCCCACCACCATGAATGATGTATGGTACTTGTCATTTTGTGAAGATCACAGAAGACTTTATATTATTGAAGTGAAATAAAGTGACAAGATTCGTTCCAAAATACATGCTTGCACACATTCTGTGTGTTCTGTAAGCATTTTAAAGATAAAAAAAAAAAAACCGTAAGGGTTTTGTTTTTCTGGAAAAGGGATTTAGCTTTGAGCAATTTGACAAATAATGAGATTTCTCCTAATCTGTTTTCTCCCCTGTCATTTTCTCTATAGGGGTCTTTCTTTTTCCATTATAGTCTGCCTTCTTTTCCTTCTCTGCCTTTATCTCCTATCCACTCAGAATTTAAAGTCATATTCATCGTTATGTACATTAAATAAGTAGTTTTATGTGGTTGATCTTGTAGATAATGTGCAGAATATTTCTCTCTGATATTTAATCTTCGCATCTTTTAGTCACCATTAGTGTATCTGTCACCTGAAAGGTGTTAGTGTTGTTATTAGGGGCAAAAAATAATTATGTGGCCCTGGTTTAAATCCCAACACTGATTAGTTTGGATAGTTGGGTAGAGTTCTTCCTGTCTTCATATGTATCAGTCAGCATGATTCAGCTAGGCTGCAGTGACAAATATACCCTTGTGGTCTTCAAGGTATAATCAATCAACACTTTTTTCCCCTCAGGCCCTTTAGAATCAATCCTTGCTGTACAGCAGTGATACTTATTGTGCTCTTTCTGAATCCTGACTGGAAACACCCCAGTCTGTCATGGTCCATATGTATGACAAAAGAAAAAAATACCTGTAAAACCATGTGGCTCTTAAACATTCCAAGTGGCCCACGCCCATATCTAGGGCCTTGACAGTGAAACAAGACACACAAAGTGCCTTAAGTAACAGACCCTGAAAAGATGGGTCTTTTAAGAAGAGGCTGATCAGAAGAAATAGCAAGTATTATCCACAAAACAATACAACCAACCAGGACAGTCTTATGGAATTGATGTAAGCAATCAAGAAGTTAATTTATGGAAAGGAGTTAGAAAGGTGTCTAATGAACAATAACCAGTAAGCATAACATTGTCTGTGTAGGCCAGGGACAGTGCTACTGAGAGCTGAAGAAGATACTGAAATCTAGATCTCCTCTGTGTCTTTGAGGTCCTGTCTACTCCCACATGGAAAATATGAAGAGAACACAAGAGCGGATGAACTCAGGCTTTCAGATAGGCCCAGTACCACACAAGGAGGATTCCTATGAGATCACTTCAGTACTCATTACTCCCATACAATTGGGTTTTGTGCAATTTCCCCAATAGACTGAGTTCCTTATGAGTAGCAGCATCTTTTCAGCTTTTGACCACTACAACATCCTTTCCCCTCCCATGCCCTAACCTTTTTCTTTTGTGGTGCTGGAGAAATCACACCAAAGGCCTTACACATGCTTAGTATATGCTGTACCTCTAATCTGAACTGCCATTCCACATGTATATTCTTCTTCCTTTATTCAGCCTGGATGAGAGATGGTGATTTTTAGCCTCTTCTGTGGGAGCTGTTTCCTTTTGTTTGATGCCCCTTGGCTTAACCAGGAATTCAAGGTACATAGATAAAACAGGCTAAAGTATACTTCTAAGGTATACTCAAATTTTTACATAAAGAAACCACAACAATACCTGGAATCCAGCAATGTTTACGAAGGAGCTGTTGGCATGCTTTACCCACAGCCCCTCTGCTGCATTTAGATTCCATTTTATTTATATTGCTTCATGGGACACAAGTGTATTTTATGTAATATACTGCAAATTTAGTTTTGTTTTTAGTTTTGTTGTGTTAATACTTTTTTCCTCCATGCTTCTTTTGCAATTTTAATGTCAGTGGGCACTCTAAAGAGATCTCTCTACTGAGACGGAGAGATATAATTTCCCATATTTTCAAACCTACCTACACATTAAGAAGGCAAGTGATTGTCATCTTAATGAACTAGGGCCAGAATAGACCAATAATTCTGCTAACTTGCTAGATACCCAACATATACAAACCAAATGTGAAGAGATAGGAGAATCTATCTAGGTGCTGAGACTAGTATGGCAAATGCCTGTGTCCACAGGAGGTGATCAGCTAATCTAATCAGGCTCCAAACGCATTGCAATTACTGTTCCAAAGCTGTAGGCAGCAAGTGTCCATTTTCTGTTCTTGCCTTACATTTAGTAGTTTGTACTGTGGAAAGGAAATGCTGAAGACAAGTGAACTGACATGAAAGTGCCAGCTTCAGAGAACTTATTGTCTTAGGATGTGTCTAAAACTCAAGTATTATATGTTTAAAATACAGTCCCCATGTCAGGCCCTTGTGGTTTCACATCTGTAATCTTAGCTACTCAGATCTGAGGATCGCAATTCAAAGTCCATGAGACTCAGGAAAGTCCATGAGACTCTTATCTCCAGTAAACACCAAAAGAAAAAGTTGGAAGTGGAGCTGTGATTCAAGTGGTAGAGTGCTGTTGGCCTTAAGCACAAAAGCTCAGGGACAGTACCCTGGCCCTTAGTTCAAGCCCAAGAGTGGCACATGCACATAAAAATACAGTCCCCTACTCAGAATGTGGGAAAAAAGTTAGAGGTATATTCACCTGAATGTAATTTATTCATCAGCTTCTTCAGATACACTTATTAATTGAATTTCATGAATTTCTTCCATGTTGAATACCTTCTGGAGGTGGTCTGACCCAACCTGTTGCTAAAATACAATATGTAGCTCCATTTTTTTCTTCTTCCTTCTTTTCCATCTCTCAGCCTATCTACTTATCGGTCCAATTTATTCAGTTCTACATGTTCAAGCTGTAGACTTTTTAAAAAAATGCATTGGATACCATCTTGCTGCAGGGTTTTATGCTTAGTTTTTAGTATTAGAAAGATAGCAAATTTTCCTTTCAAGGGAAAGGTCTCTGTCTCTGTCTCTGTGTCTCTGTGTCTGTCTGTCTCTCTCTCACACATATACACACACACAATACAATGAACAAGGTAATCATTTAAATATAAAAGGAGAATTACTTGGGAGTTGAGCATTCTTAGCTAGGTGGGTCAGAGAAGCCTGAGAGAGTATGGATGGAAATAGACAGGTTATCAATATGATGAAAAGGGGAGGGCTAGTGTAAGGTGAGTTGTGCCCTATTGAAAGAACAATTCTAATTATTTACTAGTCCTTTCCAATCATGACTGGATCTGTATATTTTGCCTCTAGGCCAATGGCATCACTTGACAAGGAAACAAGTTTAAATTGAGAAGTTATGAGGGGATAATAATGGGACAGATCTAAGGATAATTCCTGGTTAGAATCTTTTTGAATCTCCTCAGCTCAGTCTCCCCCAGCTTCGGATCTTTGACTTCCATGTTAATAAGAAGATGCTACAGTCAGAAAAACCTCTAAAACACCGTAACCTCTTAAGTCATCAAAAATGTCTAACTTCTATGAATCATGTGATGGAGACAAGTTCTAGTGTTTTAATCCCTTTTTTACAAGCAAAAGTAGAAACAATATCTACAAAATAATCTTTCTGCTCATCCTTGAGCAAATCACCTATCTCCTGAAAAGCCGTTTCATAGACAGAGATTATCACAGGAAATCCTGCAACTACCCTCGCTCTCCACCCCGGGGAAGGCTGTAAGTTATGGCTTAAGGCAGAGGTTTGGCAGGCAATTGGGGGCAAGATTCCTTCTCATCTTTTGTGCAGCCATTTATTCCTTTGGAAATAGATCTTTCCAAATTCATTCTGTTTCAACATTGAGATGCTCCCATTCTCCTAGGAGAGATGAATGGGTTCATTTTACACTGTGATCACGATGTCAAGATTCTACAGAATGGGTTGCCAGTGTTTCCTCGTGTAAATGATGGGGGTACTCCTGCTTCTAGTCCAAAGGTATTGGCTAGAATGCATTAAAGAGGCCATGCAGGAACAACAAAAGGGAGGAGGCAGGGGGAAGAAGAAAGGAAGATAGCAGAATCCCCAGATGGTGGTCTAAGGTACGTGCAAACTAAGAAAAGCCAAATTAAGAAAATCAGGTAAGCAAAGAACCTTGTCTCACATACCTGACTCATCAGGAGGCTGCTAGGACCTGGTTGACTGATGCTTCATAAAAAGATGCAGTAGCAGAAGTAAGTTACCCTGCCTAACAGGATCAATCATGCCCTGCTGTTCCTGGAAACTTCCCTTTTGTTGTTGAGTATGCCTATCTATCTAGCTTCTCATGCTAAAATCTAAGCGTCAGCCATTATTTGTCTCTACCCCTTTTCTATTCCCTCTCATACTCCCAGTTCATTCCCCAATCAGTTTCCATGTCCTGCAAACCCTGTTCTACTCCTTCCTTTCTTCCTTCCTTCCTTCCTTCCTTTCTCCCTCCCTCCCTCCCTTCCTTTTTTTTTTTGTTCCTTTTTTTGTTGGTCATGAGGCTTGAACTCAGGGCCTGGGTGCTGTCCCTGAGCCTGAGCCTCTTTGTGTTCTACCAATTGAACCACAGTGCCACTTCCAGTTTTTGAGTGTTTAATTGGAGATAAGAGTCTCATGGGGACTTTTTTGCCCAGGATGGCTTTGAACTGTAGTCCTCAGATCTCAGCCTCCTGAGTAGCTAGGATTACAGGCGTGAGCCACAAGTGCCAAGCTTCTACTGCCTTCTTTAATCTAGATCACTTTTACTTCCTGTCTTAAGAGCTTCCTGTACTTATGATATTGGCTTCTTTTGGTCCAATGTATCCATAACAGATAACAAAGTGTAAATTAGGTCATGTGAGCCTTGCTTAAAACCTCCCTCCCAAAAGGTTCCAGTTGGTTTTAGAATATCATCCAGGTTCTGTAACATACCATCTAGGGTCTGTAATGTCGCAGCTTCTTTCTGTTTTGTTTATATTCTTATTCTCAAAGATTGGTGCTCAGGTTTATTAAATACATAGCAGATAGTGCTTGTAAAATAAGTGCCACAGGTGAGTATTAATATATCATGAGCTCTGGATAAGCAGAGGAGGAACAAACATGATCCACATGGTGAGCTCCATGGTAGGTATTAGAAATAGGATCTCTAAAATCCACCAGAGTCATAATTGAAGACACAGAAAAAAAAGAACCATCTCTGCGAGGCAGAATTTACTTCTGGGAGCAGGCAGGGGGCTTCCTTTTTAATCCCTAACTCAGCAGACCCCGCCCCTTGACTTGCACTGGCTGAGCTCAGGTTCACCATCTATTCCCTCTGAAAGGGAGGGAACTCACAGTTACAGCTGGGTGGGCAAGCCTGGGAATGTCCAGCAGGCTTTGTTTGCATCTTGTCAGGCAAGTTTCACCAGTAAATGCAGCTTAGTAAGAATCTGGATAAAGAACCCAGAACTGAGCATAGTTAAGATGGCAACACACATTGCTCACCATAGGTTTCATAGGTTTGCAAACTCAAGGCTGTTAAATATTGATGATGGCGCGCGTGCGTGCGTGCGTGCGTGCGTGCGTGCGTGCGTGCGTGCGTGGCTTTTAACTAGCAGCAGGCTCTCTCTGAGAATCACATGGTCAGGAAGGAAGATGATTCACTTGTCTTTTCACATGCCTCACCTCATTGGAAGATTTTCATTTATTGACTTAGTTATTTTGAGACAGAATCTCACTGTACAGCATAGACTCCTGGTGAACTTGCCGGCCTCAGTCTTATGATCATCCTGCCTCCGCCTCCAGAGTGCTGAAATGCTAGGATGGCAGACCTTGCCCCACCGCCTCACCTTTGGGTCCTCTTAACGGAGAACTTTCACACCTGTTCAGGGAATACCAGCTCTCCTAGAGTCTTGCAGACACATGTGCGATGCAGATAATTAGTTGAGGTGTTTTTGCAAATTAAAAATCTTACTATCTTAAACATAGTAAGATTTAATTTTTTCCCCCAGCAACCTCCTCCCCCCCCCCCCCAAAAAAAAAACATAGCCAGGCACCTGTGGCTCACGCCTGTAATCCTAGCTACTCAGGAGGCTGTGATTTGAGGATCAGGGTTCAAAGCCAGCCCGGGCAGGAAAGTCTGTGAGACTCTTATCCACCAGAAATCCGGAAGCGATGCTGTGGCTCAAGTGGTGGAGAGCTGAGGGACAGCACCCAGGCCCAGAGTTCAAGCCCCCTGACTGACAAAAAATTCTTTAAAGATGAACTTATCCAAATAAGTTGGTCAGTTTGTAACATTTCAGCTAAACACTTTCTCAATCTATTTTGCATTATGAACCCAAAGAAAAACAACCATCGCCTGAAATTTTTGTGGGCACAAACTAAAATGCTTTGTTTTCCCCTATGACTCCTTCTTCCTCTTAGTCTCATTCCTTTTCTTCTCCACCCCTGCTTTTATGTGCATAATCTATTCTCTGTGGGGAGAATGACTGCTGGAAGTATGTGGTACTGTGGGTTTAGTAGCATGCTTAGCAGCTACTTAGTCAGCTGGCCTCACCGGAAGGGCTGGTGGAAATAAAGGTAAGTGTTCTCTGTGTAAGCATTTTTGGTTTTTCTTTCTATGTCATATGCTAATCATTTGAGCTGTATCCTTCAGATTGATCACTATAATAATTTCTCACTATGCCTTTCTAGGAGGGTAAGTTTTTTGTTTGAATGCCTCATTGACTTTTTTTTTTAATTCATGCGAAATGTGGCTGTCGGAGTAATCAGATGACTGTTTCTTTTTTCCTTTTTGTACAAAAGGAAAATCTTCGGTAGAACATAGGTGTTGCCCACTCCACACTCTCTCTCTTTCTCTCTCTCATCTGAGCAAAGAAGTTTCCAAAGGTTCCTACCCACTTTTGGAAACAGTGATGGAAGGAATTTCTACTCCCTGTGTATGAGCAAAATCATATGGTTTAGCTGGTTTGGTTTGGTCATAGAAATGTATCAACCAACATTGTATAACTCAAGTTTGCTTGTAACTTTGTGGATTCCATTGCTCCTGGAGGGAATAACAAGTTCATGTATTGTGAACAGTCTGGTTCTAAAAAGGCTAAGTTGGTTAAAGACAATTAAAACCCAAAATGTGTCTCGTGGATGTATGAGCCTTGAGAATGGCCATGAACAGATTCTTACCAAACTCTTCTACCTCCAATCTGCCCAGGAAAAGAATTAGTGAGTATCTGTGTCATCTTCTTTCAAGCAATTAGGAATTTTTTTCCCCTCTCAAAATGAACCTTTTTCTTGTGTTTTACTTTGCTTATCTTATTAGTTCTGGATTCTTGAAAGCTAGGGTTCTCTCAGACCTACTGTTAGGGTGGGTCAAGAAAAGAATCTTAGTGCATTTCATCATGACCTTCTCCTCTTTCCTCCACCCCGAATTTATCAGATCACTAAGACAAAGCATTCCTTAAAAACTGAGCTCTTGGATTATATTGCCAAATGAATTCATGGTTCATTGAAGGCTCTTTGTTTTATAATAATAAAGATTTCAAAACTCTATTCCTTCACATTTATGAATCCCAGAAATCTTCTTCGTGATTTTGCTTTATTTGCAATAATCAGTATCTTTACTTGGGAAATTTGACTGAAGGGTATAAGATAGTTTATTAATTTTCTTTACTTAGCTTTAGCAGTGATGAGCTAAGCAGCCTTAAGAGATTTGAATGGTTTTCATGTGATCAATATTTATTACTTACATTATAAAAGAAAGGGAAATACATCTACACATAATCTAAGAAGTGACCAAATGGTGAGCATAAATTTTTTGGTTACTAAAAAGTATAAAAGCCAGGTGCTGATGGCTCATGCCCATAATTCTAGCTACTCAAGAGGCTGAGATCTGAGGATCACCATTCAAAACCGGCCCATGCAGGAGAGTCTGTGAGACTCTTATCTCCAATTAACAACAAAAATCCAGTAGTAGAGGTGTGGCTCGAGTGACAGAGCACCAGTCTTGAACAAAAAGGCCAAGTGAGACCATGAGGTCTTGAGTTTAAGCCCTACTAACCATATAAAAAAATGGGAGAGAGAGAGAGAGGAGGGGGGGAGGGGGAGAATTTATATCTTTGAGATAATTTTTAAGATAACTTTATATGTTCTTGCTAGTTCCATTTAAAAATTTAATTTTCTGTCTGTCCATTCTTTATTCACAGTGAAGATGTTTTTATAGTCCTCGTTTCTTTGTTACTGGGTCATTGGCTTTTTCTCGAGTTAGAAAGTCTCTTCCCTTCCTAGCTGCTGCTGCTTTGAAAAGGAGACAATTTGAATTTGTATGTTTCAACCTTGGGCTTGCCTCTGCATCTTGTATCACTTATGAATCCAGTTTTCTGACTGGGCCATGGATTTGCTTTGCCCATCTTCTCTATATTCGTTTCTGGATAACATTTTTAATTTTTTTTTAGTAGAAGGATGAGTTGACTTTTTTGCTTAGTGATAAATGCCATGCCTCTTCACTTCTGGAGGCTGAGGGTTTACTTGGAAATGAAGAGTGAATGAGATTCTCTACCTTTTGAATGTAATGTGTGATGTGTGTTAATCGTCTTTTCTACTCTTAGAGTAATAAGAACAGGAGAGGTGTCAAGTGTAACTAGTAGGTGGTGAGAACATTCTTTTTCTTTTTTTTCCCCATCACATTTTTAGTTAAAAGCCATCACATTCTAAAACCTTAGTGAAAGGAAGGGGTAAAGTTTTGTGTTTAAGTTTGGTTACTCTGGGTATGTCCAGGTACTATAAGCACTGAAGTGTAATTAGCATCTCCTAAAACACACTGAGCTAGCCAGGTACTGGTGGCTCGGGCTATCTAATTCTAGCTTCTTAGGAGACTGAGATCTGAGGGTCACAGTTCAAAGCCAGCCTGGACAGGAAAGTCAGTGAAACTCTTATCTCCTTTTAACCACCTGAAACCTGGAAGTATTGCTGGGGCTCCAAGTGGTAGCACTCCAGCCTTGTGCAAAAAAAACAACAAAACCCATAGGGACAGTGGCCAGGCCCTGAGTTCAAGCCCTGTGACCAACTGAAAAAACAAAACACTGAGCGGAGATAATCTTTACAACGCTATGGATAATATGACACCCAATGTCCCCACATGGGCTGGATTTGTGCTCCTCATTCTCCCTCTTATCTTGCCCTTAAGTACAGAAATTAAGCAATATGCAAAAAAGTTTCACACAGCATAGACATCCCCTTATAGGAGAGGTGTGTGCCACAGTTCTGCCCCGGCAGCCAGTATCGTCCACGTTGGTCTATATTTCCCTCTTTGTTATGGAAGCATTTACATGTAGAATAAAAGAAGATCCAAATATTAAAACACAAAGGCAGATTTATTTGTTCTGAGAACATCTGTTCTTGTTATAAAGTACACACTTACCAAGGTCCATTTTCTTGTTCATTGCCCTCTCGGTTGGCTGCTGTACAGGCTGCCGGTGCACTGATTTTAAGTTGAGTTGCAGGAGATAATGGGCAGTGGTATCTAAGGAAATGAATTGACGAGGACATCCCATTGTAATGCATATTTTTTAGAAAATTCTAAAGACAAACCTGCTCACAAAGAAAAGCTGAGCTGGAGTAAAAGGCTTTATTATAGAATTACATTT